>NC_083317.1:105822536-105962536 GCF_963455315.2 Globicephala melas
GGTATTTCCTGTTTTCTCTCAGGTTAGAAACCTTTGTGACACTATCCTCCAAATCATATCCTCATGCAGTACATCGACTGACCAGGAGTTCTGCCAGATTCCACTCCGCAGATTATCTCCAGAATCCATCCAGTCCTTTGCATTTTCATTGCCAATATTCATGTTCAGAACCTCATCTCTTTTCACTTTGAATAAGAAAGGAGCTCCTGGGACCTCCCTGGTGGCGCAGTGGTTAAGAATCCGCCTGCTGGGCTTCCCTGGTGGTGCAGTGGTTGAGAGTCCACCTGCCGATGCAGGGTACACGGGTTCGTGCCCCGGTCCGGGAAGATCCCACATGCCGCGGAGTGGCTGGGCCCGTGAGCCATGGCTGCTGGGCCTGCGCGTCCGGAGCCAAAAAGAAAAGAATCCGCCTGCCAATGCAGGGGACACGGGTTCAAGCCCTGGTCTGGGAAGATCCCACACGCCGCGGAGCAATTAAGCCCGTGCGTCACAACTACTGAGCCTGCGCTCTAGAGCCCGTGAGCCACAACTATTGAGCTCACGTGCTGCAACTACTGAAACCCACGCGCCTAGAGCCCATGCTCCGTAACAAGAGAAGCCACCGCAATGAGAAGCCCACGCACCGCGATGGAGAGTAGTCCCCGCTTGCAGAAACTAGAGAAAGCCCGTGCGCAGCAACAAAGACGCAACACGGCCAAAAATAAATAAATAAATGTATTTTTTTTAAAAAAAAGGAGCTCCTATTTGATCTATGTGCTTTTAATACTATCCCTCTAATGAACCCTTTATATTACCACCAGAGCAAGGAATGTATTCCTTTTATGTATCCCCAGTAGCAAGCACAGTATGTAGAAATGAAATGCTCAACAATTACAAAATAAATAAATCTAGCATTCTAAATACTATCACATCACACTACCTCTGAAGGCGCCCTGCTGTGCAAATATATGTAAATCCAATCTCCTTAGCATACCATCTAAAGCCTTTCACAGTCTGATCTCAATGAACTTTCTAGCCTCATCATTCACCAATTTTTTTTTTGTTTTTTTTGGCCACGCTGTACTGCATGTGGGATCTTAGTTCCCCCACCAGGATTGAACTCACACCCCCTGCAGTGGAAGTGCGGAGTCTTAACTACTGGACCGCCAGGGAAGTCCGTTATTTATGAATTCTCCTTCATCACTTCAAGGATGCATGGCCTTGTGGGGCCACACTGCCTTCTGTCTGTATTGCCATGCCTTTGTTCTTGCTGGAGTGCTCACCTTATTTCCTCACTGAGAAAAATCAGAAATTTTTAGTTCAACACTGTCTTCTGTGAAACCTTCCCTGATCAACACTCCTTGTCTTCAAATAGATCTGACTGCTCCCTGCTTTCTTCTTAGGCACTTCAGTGCCTTCCTTATGGAATGAACAATACTTTATTCCTTCAGTAGAGAAAATATGCATCTACTTGAGTGCAGGGCACATAGTCAGTGTGACAGAAATTGTTAAGCATTCCCTTCTTCATGAGTCTTTGGGCAGACTATATTTTCTAGTCTTTCTTGAAGAATACACTTGTATTCAACCAATGAAGTGTGAATATAAGTGTATCATGTTTCCATACTTGGCCTACAAAAAACTCCCATACATCCTCATTCTCTTGCCCTATCCATTGGCTGAATAGAGGCCTCATGGAGGCCCAACCACAAGGTAAAAGAAATCTGGGTCACCAAATTTCTGCAAGGAGTAGTGCTTTCCTAATGACTTGCATTATACTGTGATATAAGCACAAAACAAATATATATGTATATATAATACATACGTGCATATATATTACTCATTGAAGTATGGCTGATTTATAATATTATGTTAGTTTCAGGTGTACAGCATAATGATTCAGTATTTTTGCAGGTTATACTCCATTATAGGTTATTACAAGATAATGAGTATAATTCCCTCTGCAATACAGTATATCCTTGTTGTTTATCTATTTTATACACAGTAGTTTGTTTTAAGGCATTGAAATTTGGGGGTTGTTTGTTATAGCAGTTTGTGTACCTTGCCTATCTTATGAGAGGAAATCAACTGAATCAAGAATATGAAAAGACTGACAAGGTATTCAATTCATCTCCTACTTTCAAAAGGACTGTATTAAGATTCCCAAAGAAAAAATTTTTATAAGGGTTTAACAACCCTCATTCAGAAGTTCTTTTCTATAGGTAGTCCATTTTCTGACACTGCACCACAATGAACAGATCAGAAATGTTGAGGAATTCTTAGAAAACAGAAAGCAGATGGGATCAGATCTATGGAGAAATGATTAGAGGAAATCACAGCCCAATCATATTCAGAAGACTATACAGACATTGGAGAAAGTCCAGGGATGCTTTTATTTTAGAGTCAGTGGAGACCAGGAAGAAGGTAGGCCTGCGGCAAATGTCAAATGGGATATGACTGGAGCAGCTGAACAATGGCACCTTCCTGTATATGGTAAGAATGAGTACAGGCAGTATTTGTCCACAGGTTAAAGCAGTGAGTGTAGAAGGTGTTAGGCCCAGTGAAGCAAGGGCTGATAATTACTAACTCCCAAAAGGGATGACAAGTTACTAATGTGTCCTTACCAGCAACACATCTTGTCCCCTGATACAATCAATGGAGACTGGGTATAATGAGTGGAAATGGCAGGATTACAGGGATTGTCAAATATAAAGATGAATGACCAACCTAGAACTACCAGACATTCAAGGAAAACCAATCCCTTGAGACAAAACAAACAAAACAACATAAACAACAATTACACTAAAGAACAACTAAACAGAGGAATGAGAGTTAATAAGGCAAACACTGTATATAATACCCTTAAAGTGATTTGAGAAGATACTAATTGCATCTTGGAAATTAAATTTTTTTTTTTTTTTTTTTTTGCAGTACGCGGGCCTTTCACTGTCGTGGCCTCTCCCGTTGCGGAGCACAGGCTCTGGACGCGCAGGCCCAGCGGCCACGGCTCACAGGCCCAGCTGCTCCACGGCATGTGGGATCCTCCCGGACCGGGGCATGAACCTGCGTCCCCTGCATCTGCAGGCGGACTCTCAACCACTGCACCACCAGGGAAGTCCTTGGAAATTAAACTTTGATGATCAAAATAAAACTCCATACATGAGCTGAAGAGCAGGATGAATATAGCTGAAGATTAAATGAGTGCATTATAAGGTCTAATGAGGAATTTTCCCTGAATGAAGTGGAAAAGAACAAAGAGATTTACATATAAGAGGAAAATGAAGAGATGACATCATCATCATCATCAAAGCTAACATTTATTGAAGGCTTACTATGTGCCTTTGTGTTTGTATGTATGTGTGTATACCACTTATTCTCATATTGGCTCTATGGCCATTTTACAGAGGAGGGAACTGAAGTAGAGAAGTAAAGTAACTTTTTCAAGGTCATAGAGGTAGAAGCATAGAAGATCCGTATGTTCTAATATCCATCTAAGAAGATACTGAGATAGATTTGTATGTATTGATGATATGGAAAGATCTTCAACACAAATATTAAGAATAAAAAAGCAGGTTGAACAGCAATATATAGCAGGATCCCATTTACTGAACAAAACAAAGTACATGAATATATATGTAAATGAATAAAAAGAAGACAGGAAGTATGCATAGAAAACACTGAATTTACTTGCCTAAGCTAGAATGTGGCAGAGCAGGGTTTCTACCCAAATCCAACAGGTGTGCTCTTTATTATATTACCCTTATTTTAAAACATATATGTACCCTAATACTCCGTCTACAAACTTAAGAAAATTATTCTCTCAAGATATTGAAGTTTTGTGATACTCTAATATCAGTTTTGGAACCCAGAGAGAAATGTTCTAATGAACTACAAATAAAAACATCTAGAAAAATGTATATCTTGGCTTATTTCAGTTTAATATAATTCTTAGTGTTTTTCACACTAACGCTAAGAAAATGACCAAGACACTAGGGTATTTCATAGGCACTGCCGTGTCAAAATATCTTAAGCAATGATTGTAAAACAGGATGATTTATAATCAGGATACTAGTATTACATCTAGCATTGTCCATCCCATCCTTCACATGTATATGGACTTTACTGGATTAGTTATAAATATACATTTGAGAAATTTTTCTAATATTTTTTTATTTCCACTACATTTACCATTTACCATGGCACATGTTTATTCAGTTCAAATGTTGTCATAGGCTTTAAAACAAAATGTGAGTAAAACAGATATGATATAAACAAACAATAAACAGTCATTTCCCAAAAAACTCTAAGTAAGGGTATTTTATCTAGGTAAGTTATTACTCTGCATATTTTACTGATGAAGAAATAAAGGGCCCAAGAAAGTTAAATAATTAGCGAAAGGTGAGAAGGACTAAGATTCAGAGCCTGTGAATTCTAGTTTAATGCTTTTTTTAAAGCCTATTTCTTACCTATTCACTCACTTGGAAGCAAATAGTAACCAAAATTAGAGAATAATGAACTGCTTCCATGTATAAGTTAATATTTATAGAGAAACTTTTATCTGAATATACATTATTCAAAATCACATGGGAACACTGTTTGCAGATGACATGATACTATGCATAGAGAATCCTAAAGATGCTACCAGAAAACTACTAGAGCTAATCAATGAATTTGGTAAAGTAGCAGGATACAAAATTAATGCACAGAAATCTCTTGCAGTCCTATACACTAATGATGAAAAATCTGAAAGAGAAGTTAAGGAAACTTCCCATTTACCATTGCAACAAAAAGAATAAAATACCTAGGAATAAACCAAACCTACAGAAGGAGACAAAAGACCTGTATGCAGAAAACTGTAAGACACTGATAAAAGAAATTAAAGATGATACAAACAGATGGAGAGATAGAACATGTTCTTGGATTGGAAGAATCAACATTGTGAAAATGACTATACTACCTAAAGCAATCTACAGATTCAATGCAATCCCTATCAAACTACCACTGGCATTTTTCACAGAACTAGAACAAAAAATTTCACAATTTGTATGGAAACACAAGAGACCCCAAATAGCCAAAGCAATCTTGAGAAAGAAAAACAGAACTGGAGGAATCAGGCTCCCTGACTTCAGACTATACTACAAAGCTACAGTAATCAAGACAGTATGGCACTGACACAAAAGCAGAAATATAGATCAAGGGAAAAGGATAGAAAGCCCAGAGATAAACCCACGCACATATGGTCACCTTATCTTTGATAAAGGAGAACAAGAATATACAATGGAGAAAAGACAGCCTCTTCAATAAGTGGTGCTGGGAAAACTGGACAGGTACATGTAAAAGAATGAAATTAGAACACTACCTAACACCATACACAGAAATAAATTCAAAATGGATTAAAGACCTAAATGTAAGGCCAGACACTATAAAATTCTCAGAGGAAAACATAGGCAGAACACTCTATGACATAAATCACAGCAAGATCCTTTTTGACCCACCTCCTAGAGAAATGGAAATAAAAACAAAAATAAACAAATGGGACCTAATGAAACTTAAAAGCTTTTGCACAGCAGAGGAAACCATAAACAAGATGAAAAGACAACCCTCAGAATGGGAGAAAATATTTGCAAATGAAGCAACTGACAAAGGATTAATCTCCAAAATTTACAAACAGCTAATGCAGCTCAATATCAAAAAAACAAACAACCCAATCCAAAAATGGGCAGAAGACCTAAACAGACATTTCTCCGAAGAAGATATACAGATTGCCAACAAACACATAAAAGGATGCTCAACATCACTAATCAGTAGAGAAATGCAAATCAAAACTACAACGAGGTATCACCTCACAAGAGTCAGAATGGCCATCATCAAAAAATTTACAAACAATAAATGCTGGAAAGGGTGTGGAGAAAAGGGAACCCTCATACACTCTTGGTGGGAATGTAAATTGATACAGCCACTATGGAGAACAGTAAGGAATTTCCTTAAAAAACTAAAAATAGAACTACCATACGACCCAGCAATCCCACTATTGGGCATATACCCTGAGAAAACCATAATTCAAAAAGAGTCATGTACCACAATGTTCACTGCAGCTCTATTTACAATAGCCAGGACATGGAAGCAACCTAAGTGTCCATCAACAGATGAATGGATAAAGAAGATGTGGCACATATATACAATGAATATTACTCAGCCATAAAACGAAACGAAATTGAGTTATTTGTAGTGAGGTGATGGACCTAGAGTCTGTCATACAGAGTGAAGTAAGTCAGAAAGCAAAAAACAAATACCATATCCTAACACATATATATGGAATCTAAAAAAAAAAAAAAAAAGAAAATGGTCAGAAGAACCTAGGGGCAAGACAGGAATAAAGATGCAGACCTACTAGAGAATGGACTTGAGGATACGGGGAGAGGGAAGGGTAGCTGTGACAAAGTGAGACAGTGGCATGGACATATATACACTACCAAATGTAGAATAGATAGCTAGTGCGAAGCAGCTGCATAGCACGGGGAGATCAGCTCGGTGCTTTGTGACCACCTAGAGGGGTGGGATAGGGAGGGTGGGAGGAAGGGAGACGCAAGAGGAAAGCGATATGGGGATATATGTATATGTATAACTGATTCACTTTGTTATAAAGCAGAAACTAACACACCATTATAAAGCAATTATACTCCAATAAAAATGTTAATAAATAAATAAGTAAAGGTGGTGGTCTGTGTTTTATGGGAAGAAATTTATAAAAATATGTGACAAATTATATTAACTTTGAATCAATGGTGGCATATATGCTTTTAAGTAAATCATTATAGATCTAACAACTTGGTTGAAAAAGACAAAAATTTTGAATCCAACGAAATGAAATTACTAGGAACATCAGAATTGCAAAGGCCTTATTTTTCTTTACTTATTTGAAAACAGCAACCCCCAGATGTTTCTACAAATCTAGATATGAACTTAAAAATGACAACAGAGGAAAAAAAATTTAGAAAATAGACTTGTATTAGATAAGAAACAAGAATGACTTTCAGAAAGAATAAAATTATAATTAACATAAAAATGTAATGTTAAAAGAATCCTAATAGGCTGTGATCTTGAAGGCTTTTTCTCAGATGTTTTTGCTGGGTTTTACCTATAGTTCTTGTACTTATCTAGACCTCAACACAGTAGATAACCTAAAAACTCACTAGCTAACACTATCAAATTCATTGATAAAATTGCTCATGGACATAGCTGCTCCTTCTGCATATTTAAAGCTTATATAGCTATAGTTATAATATTAGCTTCCCCAGTGCCTCTGCCTCTTTTGCACACAGAGCACAGAAGAGAACATATCAATACAAATGCACACAAAACAAATACATGCATTGACAGACATAAACTCTCTTGCACGGTGAAGGAAAACAATTTAAAAAAACAAGTGTACACGTAAAAATGTTCAGTCATGTCTTGTATTTGAAATGATTATTCTGAATCTGCCTCAAACAGCATCAGGTTCAACAGTAACTACAACTGAAAAACTATTTCACAAACATGAAACTGAAGTGATTGCAGAGCTACTGCAAAAAAAAAAAAAAAAAAAAAAAAAAAAAGCCATCATTCATCAACAGTAAATGCCCTAGAAATATTAATTTTTGCTAGATCACCTTACAAGCAGGATTTTTTTCATTAGTTCCTTCGAGTGTCCATCCAAAACAGATTTACAAACCAGATAAAACAGATGACAGAGAAAATTCTCCAGCAGAATACTGTACCCTAATCGCCGAGCTACATGCTAAGGATTGAGAGATGAAGAAGTTTA
Organism: Globicephala melas; assembly: GCF_963455315.2. NCBI lineage: Eukaryota > Metazoa > Chordata > Mammalia > Artiodactyla > Delphinidae > Globicephala > Globicephala melas. Next base: position 105,830,320 of record NC_083317.1, read on the forward strand.
AAGGCAAGATAGGGAGGGAAATGTAAAACCAAACACATACCTGTATACAGGTACTTTGGAAGTAATGAAGAAAGAGAATATGATCAGGGAAGACTTCTAGGAAGAGGTGATACTTGGGCTGCCCATTGTAGGATAAGTGTTAGGAGGACAGGACAATCATTTGGTTCATGAACCAGCTCAATTATATTTTATGTTTTATTTTACGGTTACAATCCAGTCCGGAAGGGCCTTGGAATAAACAGTAGTAGAAAGCCAGGAGGTATGCTGTCACAGGCTCCAAGGGACATTTAACCAGGGACAGTGCTATATCCCTAAAGGGTGCTGCCTAGTGCCAGGGAGACCTTATCAATTCAAAATGACAAGGCAAGAATGAAGTTACAGTAAAAATCATATGCAGTGCAAATTCTCAGCAAATCATAAATGTCTGGAGCTAGAAGGAATCTTTGAGATTACACACAGCATGTTCCATGGAATACTAATTTCTCATGATTCTTCATTTAAACAATGTTCCACAGTGGAATTAGACTGGGTAACACACTACTGAATCTTCCCTCCTGGAAAGCTACAATGCTCATCAACAAATTTAAAGCTAAGAGATACTCTATAGGTAGAAAAACCTGTTTAACTTAGTTTAGCCTGTGTTTCCCCAACTTAGTTTAGCCTGTGTTTCCCCAACTTAGTTTTTTACCAAAGAATGATTCTTTTCCTGCAATATAAACAAAGAATATACTTTAGGGGGCTTCCCTGGTGGCGCAGTGGTTGAGAGTCCGCCTGCTGATGTAGGGGACACGGGTTCGTGCCCCGGTCCGTGAAGATCCCACATGCCACGAAGCGGCTAGGCCCGTGAGCCATGGCCGCTGAGCCTGCGTGACCGGAGCCTGTGCTCCGCAATGGGAGAGGCCACAACAGTGAGAGGCCTGCGTACCGTAAAAAAAAAAAAAAAAGAATATACTTTGGGAAATGCTAATCTAGTCTAATGCTTCCACCAACCTATTTTAATTTTTCCCTAACTCAGATTTTGAGGTATAAAAGTATTTCATCATATAAAATTATTTTCTTTTTTTAAAAAAACCTCCCATTTGAATATTTGAAGACAGGGACCATTACTTCTAAAGCATAATTATCCTGAAGTCTAGAAATGATTCTGTAGAATCTCATGCTTTAAGTTATATATAACTCAAAAGATCATTAACATTTACTTCTGCAAATTGTTAAAACAGTAATAAATGGTGGTGACGGTAAAAAATTATGGATACAATGAAAATGACAAATGGAAAACTAAAAATTTATACAGCATCTTCTAATCCTTTTCTACTTTTTTAGCACCAGTGTGGGAGTATAAATATTTGGAACATATTGAATGATTTGGGTTTGTTTGCTTTTATATAAAATTCCCTTTTGTATACTTTGTAATAGTTCCCAAAGTAAAAGCTTTTTTTCACTATTTTAACCTATGTCATGTCTTCTGGATTTTCTCTTAATTCTTATATCCCCAAGTGGGCTTAAAGATTACCCATACTTGCAAGCGTCTACTTTATGTGCCCTTTCTTTTTATTCTGTTGGAAATTTTTCTATGTCATTTATTAGAAAAGCTTTGATGATCAATTTCACTGGTGAGCGACAGACTGAGTATGCTCAACAGATGTGCTGGTCTAATGCAGCTGTGCGAATGTCCTAATGATCTTCACTTGAATAGGCATTTTTCTTCTCAACACTCCTGCTGGAATCCATGAGTATTCCAATGGCAAGGAAGGAATCAAATAGATCTAATTACAATTTAAGATGAAAACGAAGAGCGCTAATAGTTGTGGTTTTTTTTGTAATGTGTAAAATCCTATAGCCTTCTGCCCATGCTTATATTTCTCTTCTCCAGTTGTGTTGATGCCTGATGCTTACCCAACTTCTCATTCTGTAACCTGAATAAACTGCTTAGCCACAGTAGTTAGAAGGTCATTTACTAAAATCTAAGAACAAGTTTTTAAAAATTGAAAGCAATCCAATAATAACAAGATGGGGATACAGAACTCCTGTGATGTCTAGTCTGTCAAAGAAAAGCAGTGCTGGATTTTTTTTTTCTTTTTTACAGAATGCTGATATGGAAAATAAAAATAACTTCATCATTCTGTGTTCCTTTGACTTACAGCACATCCATCAACTGGATGTCAGTTTGAAGTCAGTTGGCCACCATTATAACCCCCATTCCAAGAAAGATGTTTCAGCATTTCAGAAAAACTCTGGGGTTAGGAGCTACAGAACTATTCCCTTTGAGAGGAATCATACCCAAGACTCGCTAAGTGATTTGTAATGCTTATTCTTTTCAGTAACTTCAGATACACTATCAATGCATATTTTTAAAGAGTAACTAAAGATAAATAATCCTTTTAAAAATAAGGACCACAGTCCAGAAATGGCAATGCTTAACTTATACATGTCAGAAATCAACGATGAGACGCAACAGTCTTCCATATCAAATAAATTATGCCATTATGTCTTTTCCTAACTTTTACTTTTCTCTTACATTACAAAGGGTGTTTCTTTTTTAAAAAATAGAATTATATATTTTAATGTATATCATTTGTTTTCATGGCTTCAATTCCTGAGGGGAAACAAAAACTTAGGCAGGCCTATTATGTCAGTCATTGTGCTAAGTATTTTAAGATAGAGCTATTATTCCACAGAATTCTCAAAAAGTTTCAAAGAGGCTTAGTAATTTGCTCAAGGTTACATACCTAGTAAATAGGTAAGTCAACAATTACAACAGGTCTGTCTTCTCTTTTTTACATTACACTATAATGACTTTGTAAAAACAGTATGGAAATAACTTGTATAAAACAAATCTAATCCTACTAATGCTTCTTAATGAGGATAGTTAATTTGTTCTTTTTTAGTTAAATTATTAAGTTAGAAAGGTCATGAATGAAATGACACTGTAAAATAAGTATGAAAGCAAATAATTTAGGGTGAAATTGCTGTGCTATTAATAAATATTTTGAAGTTGACTGTTTTCTTTCAGGAATATGAAATGCTCAGTATTTAAGTGCATGCCATGATTTTAGTTGTCTCAACTTGAGAGACTCATCATTTAAGTCTGAGGCCAATAGCTGGATTTCAGTGCTTTAATACATACATCTCTATACTAAAAATGCTAACACCTCTGATAAGATGCAGACTTCCACTGCTGAGTCCACAAATTTTCCCCAAAGGAGTTTTATGCCATGTCCTGATTTAATCCTGCTAAAAGTATGTTTTAAATGCACTTTTATATACCACATTCTGATGGGGTTGTATGATTGCCCTACTAATTGGGATGCCCCTATAATGCTAAAGAATACCACGAATTCAATTCAAAATTAATAAAGCAGGCTGTGTTGGATGACAAACTGAAGCACCCTGGAGGCGTGACCTGGTTTTGGAATGATCTCTGAGATTACTATTCTCCAGATCTGTGAAAATTAGGCACATAATGAAACTGTTGCGTTTACTCTCCAGGGTGAACTGTAAACTGGACCAAGGTATGACCTTTACTGCCTATTAATGAAGAGGCATGTTCTTTTCTCTCATATGATAGGTGAATTAAACAAAAGCAGTACAGTTTAAGGTAGAAGAAATAAGGAAAGAAAATCAATATCCCTAAAAATCACAGTCATGATCTATACCAATATTCAGGCAATTGAATTCAGTCCCAAACAGAAACAAGTGAACATAAACAAGTTAAAGATCACAGAAATAATAAGCCAGAATTTTCCTGATTAGAAATGAATAAGAAATGTAAAAAATATATAAGAAATTTAAGATCTATGTAAGAAACTTCAAAAGCATTTCTTTCTATTGTAGGCAAATTTCTACTAGCAAGTCCATGTACTTCATTAATAAAGCATACTGTATGTAAAAATGTAAAGGTCTTCAGCATTCTTTACATTGTTTTGATGATAAAAGACATTATATCTATATGTTTTTATAGGCAATAAAATAAAATACATATATCAAACAGAAGAAATTCATATATTCAGGAAAATGGAAATATAGTACTCTTGAAAATTTTCTCTTATTTCAATTCTATATGGCACTGTTGAAACAAGAGAAATACTTTCAACAATATTATAATATAAAAGCAGAATCAAAGAAAATTTTATAGTGAAGATCCTGTAACCATGTTATAACCATATTATCTGGATATGATGGTGAGAATTTGTCCTCCAAAACTGGAATGCTGCATTTAAAAAGAGACACTACTGGTGACTTTCTAGTCTCAGTTTTAGTCATTATCAATATTTAACAACCTCTATTTTGTTGCTAGGTATTTTCAAGTAGGCATTAAGTTATTATAATTTTATTTAAGGTAGTGGGAAACTTTAGCATGTATCAGCATCACATGGAAAGTTGTTAAAACAGATTCCTGGCCTGAGGTGGGCTGAGATTTTTGATTAAAAAAACAAAAACAGAAACATAATTTTTATTTAGAAATACAGAATTTTAGGGCTTCCCTGGTGACACAGTGGTTGAGAGTCTGCCTGCCAATGCAGAGGACACGGGTTCGAGCCCTGGTCCGGGAGGATCCCACGTGCCGCGGAGCAACTCAGCCCGCACGCCACAACGGCTGAGTCTGCGCTCTAGAGCCTGCGAGCCACAACTACTGAGCCCACGTGCTGCAACTACTGAAGCCCGCGTGCCTGGAGCCCCTGCTCCGCAAGGGGAGAAGCCACCAGAGTGAAAAGCCCACGCACTGCAACAAAGAACCAAAGCAGCCAAAAAAAAAGAAATACAGAATTTTAAATTAATTTTAACCCAATGTGATTTTTTTTTTTTTGGTGGACTCAAGAGTTACTTAGAATGATGTTTTTAATATGGCAAGCTATTTGGTGTTATTTATACTCAGGTCTAATTTAATTTCATTCTCATGAAAGACTGTAATTTATATGATAATTTTTGATATATGTTTATGTTTATTTTCTTAACTAACATATGGTCAATTTAGTAAATGTTTAATCGGCATTTGAAAAGAATATATATCCCCTAACTCTTGAATTCAGGGTCTCATACGTGTTTATCAGAGCAAGTAAATCTATTAGCTTGTTTTTGTTTTGATAAATGTATCTCCTATCATGATGGCAGGATTCAAAGTTTACCCTTGCAGTTGTGTCAATATTTGCTTTATATATTTTGAGAGTATGTTATCAAATGTACACAAACCAGATGCAATCATCTGATGCAAATCACTAATACAGTGTACTCTGAAGAAGGGGCTTAACAGTTTAATGAAGTAAACATAGGAATCAAACAAATCAAAATGATATATAAAAGGAAAAAATATTTTTACCCAGTGAGGGGTATGCTGAATAAGGATTCAAGAAGCCACATTCTTATGCCAATTAAACTACTGTCCTTTTAAGTAAATTTGAAGAAGTGCCTGAGAAATCCCAATAGCAAGATATAGATAATGTTATCAATCCTTCTCTTCTTTTTAGAACAAGATGTTGGGGGATTTTTCTCTTTTTATTCTGTCATTTATAGAATTATAGATCTTCTAAAATATTTTGAAGGGACTTTGCTTCTCTAGCTCATCACTTTAACCACAGCACTCAACATACTGCTATATAGTAGATGCTCAATGAACATATGACTCAATGAAGATTGCCAAGAAGCCAAGAGATGAAAATCTACCTCATATCCTTGATTTAGAGAAGCACAGAAATTGAGAGATTTATAGAGAACAGCATAATGATTAAAACTTGTCTTGAATAATTTTGGTTTGTTTAGTGAAGGCACTCCTGGACCAGTTCCTTCTCCTTGTCTAAAGAGCCCCTGAAGACTGGAAGCCAAGCAAAGACATTCAGACTACTTTTCTGAGGGGATCTGAAGTAGAAAAGTATTACTTTTGCAATGTAGGCTCAATGGAAACCATCATCTTCCCAAGAAAGTGCTCTCAAAAAATGGTCAGAAAACCTCATTTTCCTTAGCATGACCTAAAGAATTCTTCACTAAGTGGTCCCAGCCCTTATTTCCCAGTCAGCCACCACTCCATCCCATATGCTTTATTCTCCAAACACTAAGAACTTATTCAATTTGGTAAATATACCACACCCTTTCACAATTCTGTGCTTTTTTCTTTTTTTGGTACCCTAGGTTTGGAAGGTCTTACTCACTTTTTAAATGCTACATTTTATGAGAAGCCTTTCCTAACTCTAGACAGAGTTAGTTGCTCTGGTAGTACCTCTATTTTGGCACTAATCACATTATATTGTAATCATGTGTTTAACTATATTTGTTTCTTATTCACCTTTGCATCATCAAAACTCAGTTCAGTGCCAATGAATGTTTACTAAATCAAACATTTATCAGATCATTTTCAATTTTTCAAAAAAGTAAAGAAAACACTGGTAAGAAAATGAGCTATTTATAATAGCTGAAATCATTTTTAGCTTCAAAATAGCACTTATTTATACTGATGTCTGGTTACATATAACACACTACCCTAAGAATATGGTATAATAATATATTGCATCGGATCCCCAACCAAAAGCTTTTAGATATATAAAACAAAAGGACTGAAAGACATTTATGAGAATATGATACCTTCTACATCATTATCTGTTAATGAAATGGCTAAAATCAGGGCATAATGAATTACTGAGAGGTATTGTAGCAGAGGGGTAAAGGAATGGATTCTAAAGCCAGACTGTCTGAGTTCGAATCCTGGCTCTACCCAGTTACTAGCTAGGAGACCAAGACAAGCATCTTAACTTCTCCATGCCTCAGTTAATTCACCTGAAAATGTTTATAATGTATGTTTATGATGTAATTTATATATTTTAATATATTTACAAGTTTTCAGTAAGTAAATCCTTTCCTTGTCACAAAATATCATTTAAAGAAATATGCATTAAGTATATGTAATGTAGTTTATTTGATATTTCAGAGAAATTGTATAGAATATAAAATGGGTCTATTTAAACTGAGAAAGAGAAATGTTTATATATATATATACATCTTCACTTCATATACTTGAAACACAAATTTAAAAACAGATAGTTTAACATGGTATTATTTCACATTACAAATCAGTAGACCCAGCATTTTTATATATAACAATACCATTTTCGTTTCAAATATATATGACTGGCGCAAATTATTTTCCAAATATTTTTGAGTTATGATAAAGAATAACTTCATTAAAGACAAACATCAGTATATTTTATCATAAAAGGCTAAAAAAGTTTGAGACATTTAAAGTGTTTTATACAAAATCTTCATTCTGATTTCATACTATTTTCAATACCTTGAACTTTCTGTAGAACATACTATCACCTTTTACCATCTTAAGTTTACACCTAGAAGAGCATAATTTTAAAAACTTTACCCATTTATTGTACTTTGTTGAAGGCAGTGCTTTCAGAGATTAAGTGAACAGAAGTATTTGTTTTACTAATAATATTTGTCTTGAAAATTTGTAAAACAAAATATGACGAATAAATGAACTTGTGTGGACTTATATTATTGGATTTTTCTCCTTTGTGAATTTCTTATCGGCAAAATATATGCATAACAAACTAGAGCTGAGGTTACAGCCTACCACAGATTAAATATACTGTAGTAAACATACAGCACCTAAATGTCGCTAGGTGGCGCAACAAGAATAATTTATCTTTCTGCTTCTCCTACAGTCTGTTGGAATGTTAACAAACGGAATGACAAGAGGACAAAGTATTCAACATCAGTGTTTGTAAAATTCTTACCTAAACTATATTATATTTTTTATCTGTACTAGAATTGAATTCCTTTATAATAATAAAATAATTTTTATCATAAAGGAAACTTTAGCACAGTGAATACGGTTTTCTTTTTCTACTGGCTATTTTGAACACTGAAACAGTGTCAGGCTTTCAGGGAAATAAAGTGGCACTACTTTGTTAAAACCCTAGCTGAAACTATTATCTAGCTTAGAAGTGAAAACTGCTAGCAAATTATAGCTGTGAAAGCATAATACATAATTTTATAATATATAACAATTGAGATTTTTAAGCATTCTAGAGTAGAGTTAAAAGGGAACAGTCTAGGAATCAGGAGAACTGGATCCTAGTTCTAGGTTAGCAATGATCTAATTTGTGACCTGGGCTGCAGTTTCCCAGTCAGCTGACAGAGTTGGATTTGATTAGTTTTAAGGTCCTATGGAGTTTCAAAAAAAATCATTCTAGACACTCTAAAAATGAATGACAATATATTCTGCTAAGAGATAACATTATTTAACATTTTTCTAAGAATAAAGTTTAAATGTATATTTTGCTTTAGTGGGGTCAAACCAAATTCTGAATAGTTAATCTTAACAGATATTAGAGCTAACAATAAGCAAAAAATATGATTAAGCTCATTAATCCATCTAGCAAAAACTATATCTAGAGATATATTTGTTCTCTTTTAGGACAGAGTAATTTTTAGAATATCTTTTAAATATTTCAGTGGATTTTAGATAAATTTAAATTTCAAGCTGTTACTATTCAATCTAGGTTTCATAATTGTAGTGCTATAACTGTGATACTTTCAGAGCTTCTCAATTATTGAGCCACAAATAAGTTACAGGTGTGCTAAAATACTATCTTCTTAGCCCTCAGGGCAGGGTTTGAGGTGGCTGGACTTCCAGAGCCAATAGCCTCTGGACAAAAGTGTTCAACCTAGTGTGTCAACCAAATATAATTCTTTTGCATGTCATGGCATGAGAGAAAGACTGTGAAGCACTGCACTGTAGCATCTGTTTTACCTTCATTTTATCTAAAATAAGTTACTTGAGAGACTTTGGAAAACATTAAAATATCCCCTTTAAACTTTGCCCAGAGTTAACTTGGAGACTCTTATATAAAGTTTTCAAAAATTACACAATTTTCAGTTGAAATTAATTTCACAAAACAATATGAATACTGATGACTAATAATTAAAAGGGTATTTTATCACAGGGAAAATATGTATAGTTCCTGTGTTAAATATGCTAATATATCTAAAACCTATTTAATAGTAAACAAACATATCATTATGTATATCATATGCTATTTCTTGGCTCATCAATTTTAATACTGAATTAAATTGGCATAGATTTTATTACGTGATCTTTTTTTCTTTGCTTCTAATATAGAGGACTAAATATAACCTATAAGAATAAGAGTATACAATAATTTCAAAGGTTATTAATTTGTGAAACTCTATATGGACATATAATTATCCAGGTTGGATTTTTTGTTGTTAGTTTGAAAATATATTTTGTAAGTAACCACAGTGTATATATACAGACTCTCTCACTCTGTGTGTGTTTGTGTATTATTTCTAGGAAGATGTTTTTATCTTAAGATTAAGGCTGAAGTCACTGCTACCAATAATGTAAAGGATATAATGCCTGATATTATGTAATATGTGATATGCAATAGGTTAGGCTAGTATACATTTTATGGATAATAACAACAAATCTAGAAACAGTACGTGAAAAAACTGTTAATCTAAAATCATCACAAAAAGCCTCAGTTCTGCAAAACTATGAAACCTAATCTCAATTCAAAATGAGTTAAATATTAAACAAACTTCTCTAGAGGAAGAGACTGCAGATAGCTTTGTCAGTGTTATCAGAAAGATTAACATTCTAGTCATAGATCTTTAAGGAAAAAAAAGTACACCAAGGAGGGACAATGGCTGCTGGGAAGCAAAGGTAAAAATTGACAGATAAAATTCAGTAATAGCAATCAGGGTAAACCTCCCCAAAGACTCTCTTATGTCCTGGTTACTGCCTACTGTATTAAGACTGCCTTTCTCATCACTTAATGCTTATTTTCATCACTTTGCTTAAAATATTGATAATCAATTAGGGCTACGTCTGTTTTGCCACAGAATCTGTGTCACAGTCTATCAGACTGTCAGGACCAATTCAATCCTCATTCAAAGTTAATTTTTTCTTCATAAATCTGCCTTTGGAGGAGTCATTAGGCGCAGAACATAGCCGGAGGTGCAATCACCTATTCTCTTTCATTAGTGGCAGGCAGAGAAGGTGAGGGAGATTATTAGAACTTTGGAATGATCACAAAGCAGCGTGCTGCCTGTCAGATCCCCCCAACATTTAATTCATCTAGCCAACTCACCAGCACTCTTTGCCAACAGTTTTAAATGGACATTATTCATGAACATCTGTGACGTGCTGAATATTCTGAACTGGAAATGATGAAAAAGCAATGCCCCTTTTGACTTTAAAATTAATTCTATGGTCAAAACAATTAAGAATATAACAAACATGTTTTGTGATGTTATTTTTAGTCATCTTAGGTATGTTTCAGAAGCAAAACAATTTACTAAAGCTAATAACACATGAATATATAAGGGAAAATTAATACATAACATAAAAATTCTCAGTATTAAGCAATATTTTTAAAGCCTATTTTATCTACAATTAGAATTGACCGATTTTCTTCCCCGAAAGTGGACTTAAAATTCACAATAAAATTCAAAATCTTATCTAATGTGAAGATCTTGTTTAGCAACATACCACAAAAATGAAAGGATTTAATATAGGGCCAATTTAGATAAAAAATATTCCATCTGAAATTTTAACAGCCACCATTTAAAAAATACTACAAATGTCTTAGTTATAAGAGGTGTATTAGACCTCTTAGTTATAAGAAGTAGAAAGTTGATAGAGAAATTTAGTGTAATAAAGAAATAGGCTAAATAAGTAAAAAGAAAACTTTTTAAACAACACATTTTAATTTTAAAAGCTATAAATAAATTTTTTTCAATAAAAAGAAAAACTGGATTGTTTAAAATGCTTTGTTCTTCAGAGTATCCCACCTTTTATAATCTAGAAAAATTATATTGCTAATACTGAGACTAAAGAAATGCTCTGCTAGACATACTTTTTTTGTGGAGATTTATCTGTAATTTATTTAAACATTTACTCACAATACCAAGCTCATGACACCAAGATTTTAAATGCTATTATCAAAGTCACAATGTTCTAGCATAAAAGGATTTTTATTACAGATTAGCTTCAGGAAATAACTGGAGGAGCATTTCCCAAACTCTGTTCTGCACAAGGTGCTAAAAGTGTTCTGTAGTTAAATATATCTGGAAAATATTTGGTTGGGCAAAATTAAACTATTCCTTTACTGCACAACTCATCAGAATCTCTAATACTCTAACGAGTGTTGTGTCTCTCTGTGAGGGAGATACAATGTGGTGAGTCCCAAGCTTATTTGATCATGGAACCATTTTTGATACTACCATCAACAAAAGATTTACCTAACTTTCTCAGGTTAACTGTTTCTATTCTGTCCACACTGGATCTGAAATTATTTTTTAAATGTCTTATTTATTTAAAAAATGTCTATTGAGCACATACTATATACCAGGCAGTGAGGTAGGTGATAAAGTTACAACAGTGAACAAGACACTGATCTCAAGTTGCTCATAGTCTAGTACAGAATACAATTTATTTATGTGTAGGTCTGTCTTCCCTCTGCGAGCAATTTGAGAATATGGAATGTATCTTATTCATCTCTATATCTCCCCAGTGCCTAGTAACTGATAAACAACAGAAGCCCAGGAAATACTTGTTAAACTGAAGTAGAATTTCCTTTTTCCTGGGTGGTCCCAATGATTTCACACTGATCTGAACATCAGTCCCCTAGCCACTCTGTGCCTTTCCTCTCTCTAATGTTAGTATACACCCTAACCAATAATATATATGAGGTATAATACATAATATGAAGCTGTAGAGAAGCTAAATTCTAAGGAAAAATACTAACATAAACCAAGACTGGCAAACTAGCTCCAGTTTAATGGTAGTGGCTGACTTGCGTTCTGAGCTGAGGACTCAGTTGCTTGTCTGGGTTCAGGGTGGAAAGGTTTCATGATCAATTACAAATGACTGGCATCTCTGCTTTTAAAGTTTTTCCATTTTGGAAAGATTCATAATGCAAAAGTTTCAATAATAATTACTACTACTACATTGCTACTGCTACTACTGCTGCTGCTACTACCACCATTACCATCAGTTGCATGAAATAGAAACTTTTCTAGACTTGAAGCAAAATGAATGTTACATGGGGAACTGAATACTTTGCTGGAAGAGCTGAAAACATAGGCTCTGGGTCAGGCTTCTAAGGATGAAGCCCAAATCAACACCCTAGAACTAGCCTGCCAGGGAGCTGCTCCCTCTACCACAGGCAGGATGGTGAGAAATCAGGAGGCTTCCACTTGAACTCAAAAGTTCAAGAATACCCAACTAGAGCTGCAAATCAGAAAGCTACCACTGAACCAGCCTCTCCACCTGCACAAAGCTAGTGACTAGACACTGGAACACAGCTGAAGAGGTACTCCAGATCTCCACAGCTGTAGCTGCAGGAAGACTGCCTCCATACCACTTCCACTTCAAAATTCCACATGAATAGATTTAATTGGTGGAACTTAACCCATATTTAGAATCTTAGATGCAAAGAATTCTGAATATGTAGATTTCTGCTTTCTAGTGTTTGCTATACAAGATAGCAAAGACTACAAAAATATTAGAATAAATGTTAGGTGCCAACTCAACATTTATTGAACCCTTAATACGTGTCAGGAATCTTTCTAAATATTTTACATGTAGTACTAATTCATTCAGCGCTCACAAGAATCCTATATAGTTTTTATACTCATAGTTAAGGAAACTGAGGTGCAGAGAGGTATAACACATTGCTTGGTGTCACACAGTTTCTAAGTGATAGAGCCAGGATTCAAGTCCAGGTTGTCTGACCCCAGAAAAATCTCTGCTCTTCTCTAGTACTGTTTCCTAGGAGTGGTAATTTTGTCTCTTTAATAGATTAATGATGAGGATGAAATTATTTTATTTTCTACTCAGTTTTTTTTTTTGCTTATTGTATTGATCAAACAGGTATGCATTACCACTTAAAATTTATATAGGTGGTATTTCAAAGAAATCAGTAGGCTAAAGACAGCTAAAACAATCTGGCTGAAGGTTTATTAGACTTATATACATGCAACACTGAGAGTGGAAGCTGGACTCCTTTCCTAGAGGAAAGCAGAATAAACAATACTATCATTCTGGTTAGGGTGAAAAAAAGACTTGAAATATAATTTTTCAAACGGGAGATGATGTTCATTGCTTCCCTAGCTATGGTTTCATAGAGGGAAATACAGCACTATATTTCAAGAACCAAAAAATTATTTACACTCTTTGATACAATAATTTCACTTCTGAAAATGTAAATCAAAGAAGTTTAAAATGAAAAAAATGCATGAAGATATTCATCAAGCACTATTTTAATAAAAAAGCAATAATATGAATAAATACTCATCTAGGCAAGTGGCTAATGTTATACTTTCTGGACAGATATTATACAGTCAATAAAATTACGCTAAATAAAGTTATGTTGGGAAAATTATTCTCATAGAAAAGTAGATACAAAAAAGCAGAATAAAAATATATTTAGGGCTTCCCTGGTGGCGCAGTGGTTGAGAGTCCGACTACCGATGCAGGGGACGCGGGTTCGTGCCCTGGTCCGGGAAGATCCCACATGCCACGGAGTGGCTGGGCCCATGAGCCATGGCCGCTGAGCCTGCGCGTCCGGAGCCTGTGCTCCGCAACAGGAGAGGCCACAGCAGTGAGAGGCCTGTGTACCGAAAAAAAAAAAAAATATATATATATATATATATGTGATACAAACATATGGATAAGGAAAAAAGGAAGAAATATAAAAATCATTTGTTATATATTACAAATTTCCATATGTAATTTGATCTCTTTCTGAACTCTCTACTATGTTTCACTGCTTTGGTGATTCTTACACCAGTAACATATATATTTTAATATTTGGTCAAGCCATATCAATCTCATTATTTTGACCTTAAATTTTTTTGGCTATACTCATGAAATTCTTCTTCTAGATAAACTTTAGTATCATTTTTGTTAAATCTCCCCCCAACTTATCTAGGTTGTGACCTTTCATTTTAGCCCCCTGTCCTTTCAACTCCCCTCTTTAAACACAAACTTTTTTTGAAACTCTGTCTCACTTCTCCAACACCTATTCATTCTCTAGTCCATTCCAATATGGCTTCTAACTTTACCACTCAACCAAACTGCTCTTCATTGACTTCTACATCACTAAAATGCACTGGATATTTTAATTTAAAATAAAATAAGTAATGTAATATGTCAAACCTATTAAAAATACAGAGAATAGTATAATATTCAAATTAATAGATGTTAATATTTCATCATGCCTATTTCCTTATATTCTTGCTATCATCTAGTATTGTTGGATTTCTTAATTTCTGACAATCCATTGGTCTGAGATGACATTTTCTTTTTTTTTTTTATATATGCAGTTCTCTTCTAGAGACATTGAGCATCTCTTCAAAAACTGGCCACTAGGGTTTACTCCCTCAGAATTGCTTCTATCCTTAGCCTATTTTACTGTAAAATTTTTTTTTTCTTATTGATTTGTAGGATTTTAAAAGCTACTTTATATATTCTATATGTTAACAATTTGTCAGTTACAAACATTGCATTTGTTCTCGTAGTATGAGGCACATCTTTTGACTGTATTGTACCTTTTATCAGGTGTCCAATTTTACTGTATTTTAAAACTTATATTTTTAAACGCTGTTTTACTTAAGAAATCATTCCCTATACTTAGATTGCAAATCTAATCTCCATTTTCCTCTAAAAGTATTAACATTTCACTTTTTACATTTAAGCTTTCTGAAATTTCCACATGAATAATCAATTCTTTCAATACTACTACATATATTAAAAAAAAAACCTCCCCTTATTTATATTTAACAGCAAGTTTTCACATGTGTGTGGGGATGTTTCTGGGCTCTCTATTCCTTTCCACTGATGCACATTTTAGCTTTTATACAGAACCTTATTATCTGGTAGGATAAATCCTCACCCTTCCTCTTTGTCCTTCAAAGTCAAAGTTGTCTCAGCTACTCGTGGCAATCTGCTCTTCAATATCATTTTTTTTTGAATGGAGCTTTTAAATTCTATATCAAAAACCCAGAACATCTCCAGATTTAGATTATATACGTTAAATAAAAACAATTTCTGATGAAAACCTAACACACACACACACACACACAGACACACACAACCCCTTTATCAGAAACGCTTCTTCTATTCTGGGATCAGGGATGGATAGGTGGTGAAAAATGTTTAACAATGTCTGAACCACACAGCGAAAACCTAATTGGGTTTTTTGTTTGTTAGTCATTTACCTTTTGAATTTTTCTGTTTAAGAAAATTTTGTGAAATGACCTATTGACTCTGCCATCTGTGGTTCCTGATGCTAAGGTCTGTTGGGCAAGAAAAGTTTTCAAATCTGGAATCAATAATCTGCCTATACATTTTTCATCCTATTCTGTTCTTACACTGTGGTTTCTATACCTTATTTTCTCTCTTGAATCATTTTAACATATTTATTTCATAGTTTCTTTTTTTGGGGGTGGGTGAGTGTGCTTAAACAACACACATTTATATTCTCAACAGTTCTGGAAGTTGGAAGTTCAAGGTGCCAGCAGGGTTAGTCTCTCCTGAGGCCTCTCCCCTTGGCTTGCAGAGGGCCACCTTCTCGCTAGGTCATCGCATGGCCTTTCCTCTGTGCACACACACCCCTGATGTCTCTCTCTCTTCTTGTAAGGACACTCTTGTAAGGACAGCAAGTCCTATTTGTTTAGGGCCCCACCCTTATTTATTTATTTACTTTTTATGGTGTGGTGTTAGGATATAACTTTATTTCAAATCGCTAAAAATTTGTAGCTGTGTCATGCATTGATTTATCCTTGGTAGTTTTTATTAGGGCTCTGAAACCTGTATTACAAATATTAACCTAGTGGCTTCCCTGGCGGCGCAGTGGTTGGGAGTCCGCCTGCCGATGCCGGGGAGGCGGGTTCGTGCCCCGGTCCGGGAGGATCCCACATGCCACAGAGCGGCTGGGCCCGTGAGCCATGGCCACTGAGCCTGCGCGTCCGGAGCCTGTGCTCCGCAGCGGGAGAGGCCACAAAGTTGGGAGGCCCGCATACCGCAAAAAAAAAAAAAAAAAAAAAATTAACCTATACTTTTCTTTCTGCATTTTTGTACTATCTTTGTAAATTTTAGCATCATTTTAGTTTTTCTTTATTATCTATGAGGACCTTATGATTCAATAAAACTAAATTAGAAACTAAAATCCTAGAGTTGATAAGTGGTGTGGTCAAACCTGGATTTGAAGGCAAGCTTTCAAGCTCTAAATGACATATAGTTATCATCATGCTGGTCTGTCTCCATTTTATTTCTCCTTTTTTTTCTTTCCCTCTTATTTTAAATAGCATATGTTTTTCATAAGTTTTAGTGATAGCACATGGTAAATGCAGTTTAGTATTTTCTTACTCTTTTGTGGTACAGTCTTTCAAAAGTCAACTTTCTGCTATATTTTTAAGGCAACGCTCCCATGACATGTTTTCAGTAGTCTTTTCATTAGCCTGCGGCACTTCCTCCACTCAACACTTCTTTAAGAATATTCTATTATCTCAAATTCTCTAGATGCCAATTACTCTCTCATTACCTGACCTTCCCACAATCATTAATTCTAGATTTTATCAATTTTACATCTAATGTATCATATATTTTAATCTGTCTACTTCTTCTCATCTTTATTGCCATTATCCTAAGTCCATCATCTTTTACAGTAATTACTGCAATAACTTTACTAATCTTTCTAAAACTAGCTCTGTGATAACCCTTATCACTACCACCACGACATTTACCATCACCACTAAATCCACTATCCTTACTACAGGCAGATGGATTTTCTAAGAATGAAATCTAATCATGCCATGCCCTACAATGGCTTTGCGCTTGGGAAAAAAAGCAAAGTCCTAAAATTCGCATGGTTTATAAGGCTATAAGTCACCTATTCCTTGCCTACCTTACCAGCTTCATTCAAGCTATTCTCAATCATCTTATTCCTTATGGTCCCATCCACACTGGTCTTTGTTTTCAAAATGTACTATGGTCCTAGTGTGAACAATGTCCTAGTTTGCCTGAGACTTCCCTAGTTTTAACACTGAAAATATCAAGTCTTGGGAAAACTCTCCTCAGTCCCAGGCAAACCATACTTAAATTGCTGTTGAATGGAGGAAAGATAAGTGAATTTTTTAGCCTTGGCTGTTACATGCTCTCTTATTAGTCCACTCTTTGCCTTCACTGCATTTATAAAAATTATTATTGCATTATTAATTGTACAAATAACTACCTTCTGTTTGCTTTCCCCACCAGAACATAGTTCCATGGAGGCGGGCTCCTTAACTTTTTACCTAGCATTTAATAGTCTTGTTTGCACACTTTAAGTGCTCAGTAAAATATTTTTAATTACCAGTCAAGTTTCTTTTAGTTATTTTATTCTTTTGTTGCTACACGAATTATATTTTTATTTACACCTTATAGACAACTGCAAGTATATAGAAAAGCTATTACTTTATATATATGTTACTTTGTATCTTTAAGAAAACTAGGAATTTCATTTATGTTGGCTTTGTACATTTGGATAATCATAAACTTGAGATTTGAAAAGGATCTTAGAGACCCCCAAGTTCACTTCTCTCTTTTTTTAAAATTTATTTATTTATTTATTTTTGGCTGCGTTGGGTCTTTGTTGCTGCGCGCGGGCTTTCTCTAGTTGCGGCAAGTGGGGGCTACTCTGTTGCGGTGTGCGGGCTTCTCACTGCACTCGCTTCTCTTGCTGCGGAGCACGGGCTCTAGAGTGCAGGCTCAGTAGTTGTGGCACATGGGCTTAGTTGCTCCACAACATGTGGGATCTTCCTGGATCAAGGCTCGAATCTGTGTCTCCTGCATTGGCAGGTGGATTCTTAACCACTGCGCCACCGGGGAAGTCCCTCTCATTTTTATAGGTGAGAAAATTTGAGGCCCAGGTATGTCAAGTGACTTGTTCAAAGTGACACAGCTAATTAGCAGCAGAGCCAGTCCAAGAATCAAGACCTTATTACTCTCAGAATAGTAATCTTTCCACACTGCTAATTAGAGATGATCACAGTTCCTTAGGCTACCATAGGGTTGTGGAATTCTGACTTAGATTCTTGTCTGTTTGGTTAACTTACTGAGTCTCAAACAAATCATTTTAAATCGTTTCATGAGCTTCAGTACTCTCAGCCAAATCTGTTTCCTCATTCGTAAGAGTGTGCCACCACTTAACCTTCTAAATGTAGGGCAGAGTTCGGGTTTATTTTGCTTGCCTTATCCCCAGTGCCTGGCACAACGCCTGGCATACATGAGATAATGACATTTGTTGAGGTAACAAGTGACTGAATGTGCTGCATGTGTTAGCACACCTCTCAAAACACTTTATGACACAGGTTATAAACGTAAACAGGTAAATTCTTCAAATCTGTTTTAAGATGAAGCTTTCTGAGTCTTGCCTATGAGAAAGAAAGGAGGGAGGGAGGGAGGGAGAGGTAGAGGAGGGTAGAAGAGAGAATGAGAAAGAATGAATTCGTGTGTGTGTGTGTGTGTTTGCATTAGAGAACAACCTCGACCTATTTCAAAGGACTGTTAACGAAAAAAAAAGTTACAGTAAAACTTGCTGCTAATGTAAAGGGCTAAACTTTGAGTGTGTTGCATTAGTCTCTTTTGTGCTAAAGTGCCTATTATATGATTCTATTCTATCTTTGGGTTTTTAGAAGACATAAGTCTATTTCATGAGGACCGATGCACTATAACAAAGTGTTATATCTCCAAATCTATAAAGGCAGCACAAAGGGAGGGGGCATCATTACCTGCTCAGCCTAAATATGAAGTAGGTGCAAATCCAAAATGCAATTGTCAATGTTTCAATTTTTTTATGAAATAAAAAGCATAAATCATATGATTTTAGAGTTGGAAAATAACTTCTGTGGACCTTATGGTCATCAGGTTAAGTGACCCGCTTAGATTACTCAGAGTGGATCAGTACTATAGCTCAGGGCTTTCTCTTCTTCACTTCTTTTAGAAGAATAAATATCATAAACAAAACCAGAACTCAAGCTTTTAGTTAGTTATAAATAAACTGTCACCTAGGATAGTAAAGAATTAATTGCTTGAATTATCTCCATAACTGGCCATTGTCCACTTGTGCATTGTGTTGTGATCCTAGGACCATAACAGAGCCAGAACATCAGTTTTTCCATCTGATGGAGAAAAAAATGATAAGAAGATGCACAGGTCATAGAAGTAAGTACTATTCAGTGGGGCCCTTGCATCTCATAATAACTTCATAAGAAATCTTTGTAAAAGTCTACATATTAAATATTTCGCTTACTCCTATGTTTATATTGATTATAATTACATTTTAATACTTGCTGAAATTTGATAGAAACGTAATTGACACAATTCAAATATATGTGTAACGACACATTAAAATGCGACCAAAGCAAATTCAAATGGGTACTCAATCGGGCTTTCACCAATCAGGTAATTAGCAAAATTAAAAAATTTCATGTTGAATATTCTCAAGGTAAACCTTATTTTCATTTGCCATTTAAAGAAATTATGGCATAGACTCTAGTTGATACCCACAATGCTTACTTTTCTTTCAGCTCTTTAGTGCTCTTGAATGACAAAAATCCTAAATCCCTTTCTCATTGGGTCACAGTAATGTCTCCTTCTAAAGTTCATTTGATTAAAAACTTGGATTGTATGTTTTGAAGGTAGAGTAAACCATATTTTGAATCTCTCTAGGTGAGCTCACTTGCTTAAAATTACTTCCAAGTAAAAAGAGGCTTTGAAGAGTTTTGATGGCAGAAATGGAGGCTTTGAACAGTTTTGATGGCAGAAATGTATCACTTGGTGCTTTATTTAATCTGAAACTTTTAATCAAATGAACAAATTAATCTTAGTCATTTTTCTGGGAAGCTTTATCAAATTTGATGTTTGATGGCAACACTTCTGAGAATTTTCTAGGACCATAATGAGAAATTAAGTAACATGAAGTATGAAATGAAATGGAAATTTCTGCTCTGCTCAAGGCTGTAAAAATTTGGGAATTGTTTTGTTTATATGTTCTTGTCCTGAGATGGATGCAGCATTGATACTTGAGAAAAATTCTGGGCTTTCCCGGAAGTATCCCATTCTTGGCCTACCTTCCTGCAGAAGTAATAGGCTAGCTATCTAGGAGGGAGTACTCTTTAGGTTCCTGGGTTTCCATAAAAGAATGTCACCCCATCTCACCTGTTTATTTGGTCTCTAAAGTTTAAGAATCCACCCCTGAATCAACCACATGAAGTATTTACACTTCAGATGCTTCTAAGAGCAGAGAGGACTGAAATGACTCCTATTCAGCTAGTATAAGAGCCTGGCTAGACGAAAGTTCACACAGGAAGAATTTTTAAAAAAACATGCATTCACTCTGTTTCTCCATATATACTGGGTTTTAATTAAATTCAAGCAGATTCATCAGAATACTATATTCTTGGATCATATTTTCCTAGCACACTAAATTTCACTATCGTACTTTTTCTATGGCTTTTATTGATAGACATTAAAAGTAAGAGGTACATGAAACCTATTATTTCATTTCTTGCAATTATAATGTTGAGGATATTATATACTATATCACATGATGATGATGATAAGAAGACAGTAATAAACACATGAAATAGCACTTGAATGTTTATAATATTTCATTTAATAAAAATGCCCTACATAAAGCCCCATGTGAGAATTCCCTTTTAGGGAAAGCTTTGAGGCTTTAAGGGTAAGACTTTTGGTTCTCTCTGATAATCTGCTTTTGGCTTTGGTTGTCAGAAAACCTAGAACAAGAGACAGCAACTCTATAGGCATTTTGATGTGTGAAATTTGTTCTATTTTTCTCTTGCTCTTGACTGATCAATGAATATTTTTCCTTTTTCTGATTTAAAAAAACTCACACACCACCATTTTATTACTTTGCTATAGAATCCTTCAAATAATTTATAGAAGAAAAAGAATAAATTAACAGATGAATAAGAACAAAGGATTAATAAATCTGTATAAATGGAAAAATTTGGATAGTAATATTCTACTTGTAGGTGTGTTGTGATGATCAAATGAGTTAAAGTGAGTAAGTGGTCCAGCACCTGGGACACAGCATGGCCTCAACCAATTTAAGTTTCCTTACATAATCATTCTCTTCAGATGTACTATAAAATTTTGCAAGTAACCTCATCACTCATGTACTTACTTCTCATCTTTTTTCCATAGTGAAACTCTTTTATAGGAAATTGTAATAGTTTTTCCCACTCACCATACTGTCCCTGTAGGGAAATTTTGGAGTGATTTTTTTCCCGCAAGGGTAGGTAACTTTTAACCTAACACAGAAAAAAGCTACAGGAGAGGTTAAAAAAAGAGAAAAGGAAAAAAAAAATGTATGTGAAGCAGAGACCTCTCAAAAATAAAAGAAATGCCTTCAAATTGCAAGCAGCGTGATGGTGGCATCAAGGTAGCTTTGAGAGTTTGGGGGCCAAGTTGGGAAGGGGAGAGAATTATACATGAAGATGATGTTATATGTAAAATTTAAAAATATTTATAAGATATTTTATAAACTATAGGTCTCATCTCAGATGTCCATTCCAATGCCACTAGTAGCAACAACATGAAGTGCTGTGTTGAGAATTCTGAAGTTATACCTGGACTCAGCATAAAAAAGTACACTGGTCAACTACTACTAAGCTATACATTTAGCCTAAATGAATGCTGATCGATGTTTCATATTTGCCATCTCTGTTCTATACAAAATAAGACAATAATAATGATGATGATATTAAGAAAACTGGCAGTTATTATAGTCAGTGAAAGTATAAGAAATATACATATTCAAAGAGAAGAGAAAAGTGATGAGATTATTTTTCTGCTTTACTTATATATGTTATCAAGAGCTTAAAATTTTCTTTAATGGACCTTCTAAATAGCTTATTCCTATGCAGAAAATACCAAATGACTTCCACAGTCAAATTTTCTGAGAACTAGTTCCAATAAGACTTACTTCTTTAAAAATGTTATTATGAAGAAAGGAAAAGAGCTCACCCTTACATGTCAGTTATCTTTATTATGAAATACACCAACCCAAACTTGTGCTTCAAACAACCACAATCATTAACTTTGCTTACAAACTGCACTTGAGCAGGGTTCAGGCAGAGTAGCTCTGCTCCATGCAGCATCAAATGGGGCAACACAAAGGTTGTTGACTGACTTGATGGCTGGGGGCTGAATTTCCCTGAAGGCTTGCTCACTCATGTACCTGATGGTTGTTGCTGGCTATCAACTAGGAATTCAGTTGGATTTGTCAGTCAGAACACTCATATGCGGCTCCTCCATGAGGCTGTTTGGCTTCCTCATAGCATGGAGGCTGGTCTCCATGAGCAAATGTCCCATGAGACAGGAAGTGGAAGCTGCCAGTTTCTGAAGGCGTGGACCTGGAAACTGGTAGAGTATAACTTAACTGTTTTCTAATGGTCAAGTAGTCAGAAAGCCCAGATTTAAAGGGAGAGGACACAGACTCAGCTCCTCGAAGGGAAAAGTGTCAAAGAATTTGGGGGCCATGTTTTAAGCAAAAATAAACAAATGGGACCTAATCAAACTTAAAAGCTTTTGCACAGCAAAGGAAACCATCGGCAAAATGAAAAGACAACCTAGAGAATGGGAGAGAATATTTACAAATGATGTACCCAACAAGGGGTTAACATTCAAAATATACAAAGAGGTCATACAACTCAGTATCAAAAAAAAAGACCCAATCAAAAAATGGGCAGAAGACCTAAATAGACATCTCTCCAAACAAGACATAGAGATGGCCAATAGGCACATGAAAAGATGCTCACTAATTAAGAGAAATGCAAATTAAAACCACAATGAGGTATCACCTCACATTGGTCAGAATGGCTATCATCAAAAAGTCTACAAATAATAAATGCTGGAGAGGGTGTGGAGAAAAGGGAAACTTCTTACCTTACCTTCACACACACACAAACACACAATGGAATATTACTCAGCCATAAAAAAGAATGAAATGTTGCCATCTGCAGCAACATGGATGAACCTAGAGATTATCATACTGGGACTTCCACGGTGGTACAGTGGTTAAGACTCTGCACTTCCAATGCAGGGGGTGTGGGTTCGATCCCTGGTCGGAGAACTAATATCCCACATGGCGTGCGGCACAGCCAAAAAAAAGACAGATTATCATACTCATTGAAGTAAATCAGACAGAGAAAGACAAATATTATATGATATCTCTTATATGTAGACTCTAAAAAATAATACAAATGAATCTATATACAAAACAGAAATAGACTCAGACATGGAAAACAAACATATGGTAACCAAAGGGGAAAGGGACAGGGGGAAGGATAAATTAGGATTATGGAATTAACAGATACTAGCTATTGTACATAAAATAGATGAGCAACAAGGATTTACTGTTTAGCACAGGGAACTATATTCAATATCTTGTAATAACCTATGATGGAAAATAATCGAAAAGATATTGAATCACTCTGCTGTATACCTGAAACTAACACAATATTGTAAATCAACTATACTTCAAGAAAATAAATTAGGGCTTCCCTGGTGGTGCAGAGGTTAAGAATCCGCTGGCCAATGCAGGGGACATGGGTTCGAGTCCTGGTCTGGGAAGGTGCCACAGGCCACAGAACAACTAAGCCCATAAGCCACAACTACTGAGCCTGCGTGCCACACTACTGAAGCCCATGTGCCTAGAGCCCATGCTCTGCAACAAGAGAAGCCACCACAATAAGAAGCCCGCGCACTGCAATGAAGAGTAGACCCCGCTCACTGCAACTAGAGAAAGCCTGTGTGCAGCAACAAAGACCCAACACAGCCAAAAATAAATAAACCAGTTAATTTAAAAAAAGAAAATAAATTTAAAAACTGATACAAATTGAAACTATCAAAATGGTTGAGAAATACAAAAACGATAGCAAAAGAAAAAGAAAAAATGTAACTAGAAAGTAGATAAAGGAAATTATTCTACATAAAATATCAATAGGATGGTAATTCAAAGTATGAAATGACTAAATAAAGCAAGCATAATATTGAGAGCACAAATAAAATAGGTATTGAGCATGTGCAATAATATACCCAGTGATTTTCAGGATAAAAGATATGGTCATATGTTCTAACACTTAGGATAGTCTGTGACATAACAAAGGAAAAGTCTAGATATATCACATCTGAAATTCCATGAAACTTGAAAATCAAGGGGTAATAAAAAATCTAATTAATAAAGCAAAAGCAACTTAAGAATAGTTAATCAGTAGAAGCTATGCAAATTATGTATTTTGAAGTCAAATATTATTAATGAAGCCTTCCATGAACCAATTATAATAATTTGTTGTAATATAACTCAAAATATTAGTCTTGTCAGGCTCTTCATCTTGTTGAAGAAGCAAAGATATAAAATCATTCTATCTGTCTGAGACAACAAATAACCAATAGTTTTTGTTCTCTTTCTATAGTGAGTTCTGGTTCAATCAACTCACATAACACGGTTAATAACAATAATAATAATAAACAAAAGCTAGTACTTACTGAGTTACCATGTATTACCAATTATTCTAAGTGTTTTACATATATTAACTTATTTAATACTCAACATTAATATCCTATTTTTACCAGTGAGGAAACTGAAGCATGAAAATTTCAGTAATTATCTAAAGTCACTCAGCTAGTAAATGATAGAGCCAAAACTGATAGAGGCAGTCTGATGCCAGAGCCCCATATCAAACCCAGTATATTCTGTAAAAGGCAAAAAGTAGCAGTGCACATGACTGAAAAAGCATTCTTCATATTCTATGAAGACAATAATTTTCAACTATTCAGTAGACTCGTTCAAGCTGGATCACTTTATCAAAGGAAAAAAAGGAATGAGTTAATTAATAGAATAAAACTAAACTTGACTATTTCTCAAACCCTACCTCTTTGGAAACAGGAAGCAGGTCATAGAGGTATAAATCAAAAGAAAAGAGATAATAAGATAATAAGAGAGATAAGTCGTAGATATAATAAGATAATATAATAGATATAATAGATATAATAATATCTAGATATAATAGATATAATAATATCTAGAGAGATAATATAATATAATATATTATAATAAGATAATATAATAGATATAATAATATCTAGAGAGACAGCCGTAATATATTCCCTGCTTTCTTGCCTCACACTGTCTTCAAGTAAAAACAATGAAGAAGTTTCATTATTTGTCTAGGAGCAAATACAGGGACAAAGGAGGATACTTTTAACTAACAATGAAATCATTAATGACACCCAACAGAACGTCTAATGAATGTATTTACAGAAGATTCATTTGTATTCCTCAAGGGACACTCAAGGGTTAAACATAAACAACATTTCATTTTATCCCATCTAATGAAGATCTAAGTTAATACCTCTTAGAGAAGTAATTTGCTTGCAAGAAAATGATAAACGCAAAATTCGCAATCTGCTTTTTTGTTTAACATGATCAAACACCAGAAAGCCTAAACAACAAAAATTTTAAGGATAGTTTTTTTTTAACATCTTTATTGGAGTATAATTGCTTTACAATGGTGTGTTAGTTTCTGCTTTATAACAAAGTGATTCAGCTATACGTATACATACATCCCCATATCTCTTCCCTCTTGTGTCTCCTTCCCTCCCACCCTCCCTATCCCACCCCTCTAGGGGGTCACAAAGCACTGAGCTGATCTCCCTGTGTTATGTGGCTGCTTCCCGAGCTATCGATTTTACATTTGGTACTATATATAAGTCCATGCCACTCTCTCACTTCGTCCCAGCTTACCCTTCCCCCTCCCCGTGTCCTCAAGTCCATTCTCTAGTAGGTCTGCGTCTTCATTCCTGTCCTGCCCCTAGGTTCTTTATGACCTTTTTTTTTTTGTTTAGATTTTAAGGATAGTTTTAAAATGAAAATCAGAGAGAAACTAACTGTAAAAACTGTCAACTATAAGAACATTCCTATATAATTAATCTTCTAGTTCAGCAATGGAGATCACTAAATTTTTAACTTAACCCTTTAAGGGAATGATTTATTGGAGAGAAGAGTGCAGAGGGGGATAAGGCCTCCCTATACCCACTAGCTTTTTCTTTTTAAAGAAGACTGACTTTATGACTATTCTAGGTGGTGATGATTGAGAGACTACCTATGGAAGTTCTAAAGAAACAAGTCCAGTAGGGGAGGCAGACGAGAAAATCCATTTTTATAACAGTGTAGTAGTTAAGTTCTATGATACAGATATGCAAAGGGAATGCAGAACTAACTCAGTCTGGTGGACGATAACTAAGACTTCCGAAAGAAAGTGACATGAAGTGATTTTTAAAGAATCAGTAAAATTCAGCCAAGAAGAGACCCAAAATCAATGGCTCTGAAACGATAATTTGAACCACTTACATTTTATGGTTCTAGTAGAGCTCATCACAGTTACATGAATAAGACCAAGAATTTTCAGATAAATTCAAAAGCATTTGAATTAATGTATATTATGATTCTCATCCCTTCCTCCCTCCCTATTTTTCTCATTTCAGAAAGAAAAACTCTATGTAACTCTTTAGACAAGTTGGAAATCTTTTTTTTTCCTATAAACCATGAAAGAGACCTTCTTTTAAAGTTTAACTTCTGTCTTGAATTATCTTTAGAATAAAAACGGTAGTTAATAAAGATATCAAAAAATTCCTCACAACTGAAAGCAGAATGAACACTGATATTGTTCTGTATCTTAAATATATATATCTCCAGTATATGAGAAGGAATAGGTAAGTGGGTTGGGAAGAGCTACATTCAGTCATTCATAAATATTTATTAACTCTAAACAAAAATCTCATATCCAGAATCTATCAAGAATTCCATGAAGTCAAGAAGAAAAAAACATACAATGGTAGGAAAATGGGCTAAACACTTAAGTAGACACTCCATAAAATAAGAAATTCATGTGGCTAACAAACCAATGAAAAACTACTAAAGCTTTCTGGTAATCAGCGAAATGGAAATTAAAAGTAAAATGATTTAAGTTTGGCTAAAATAGAAAAGTCTGACCATACCAAGTATTGGTGAGAAGGTAGAGCAATGGTACTCTTATATACTACTGTTGAGAAGAGAAATTGATATAACCACTTTGGAAAAGTTTCACATCCTAGTAAATTTGAAATTACACATACCGTATGAGACAGCAATTCCACTCTTAGGTGTGGAGTTTAGAGAAGATCTTGTACAAGTGAACCAGGATATAAACTTTTACAAGAATTCTCAGAGCAGCCTTGTTCATATTATTTGCAAATTGAAGACAACAAAAGTACATCAATGGCAAGAAGGGTAAAAAAAACTGCAGTATGTTCATACAATGAAATATTATATAGCACAAAAACAACACAGTACAGCTACATGCAAACAGATGAGTCTTAAGAACAATGCTGAGAAAACAAAGACCCAAAAGAATATATAGTATATGATTCCAGTTCAAAACTGGGAAAATTTAACTATAGTGCTTAGCATTATATACTTAGGTGGTAAAACTATTAATAAAAGCAGGGGAGTGATTACCATAATAGAGGGTAAGATGGTAGTTATAACAGGAAGGAGAAAATGGGGGCTTCTGAGGTACTAGCAAAGTGCTGCTTCTTGATCTGGGTGGTGTAACACAGATATATGCTTCATAATTTGGTGATCTGTACACTTACATACTTTTCTCTATATTTCATACTACAATAGGTCAAAGAGAACTGTGAAATGCTGAATACCTAAACATCCAAAAGAGATAAATTATGTTTAAAAAACAGAGAATCTTACTGAGTACCTTCTATATGCTAGGAACTATGCTAGGTGTTGAGAACATAGTATACAAAAGAGACCCACGTTCTGACTCTCTAAAAGTCTGAAAAAGGTCAAACAAATAATTATGAACATCGTATTTAATTAAAAACTGATCGATTGCTATGAAGAAAAAGTTCACAATGTTTCAAGAGATGCTGACACTATCTAGTGATAGGCGTCAGGAAGGCTTCACTGAGATACGAAATTTAAGCTGAAACTTTAATAACAAGCCTAAATTAATCTGCGAGGGAGGAAGGAGGTAAGTATTTCAGGCAGATGGAATAACATGCAAACCAAAAAACAAAAAGCAGGCCAGTATAGTTACAGTTTAGTAAAGAGCAGTCCAAGATGAGGCTGGAGAAGTAGACACAGGCAAACCTGGAAGAATTTGTAGCCATATTAAGAATTCTGAAATTTTATCCTAAAGGCAAATGAAAGCCACTGAAGGTTTTTTTTTTTTTTTTTTTTTTGCAGGGGAATGACAGGTTCCAGTTTATAGGTTAACATCGTTCTGGGTGTTATGGGATGGATTATAGGGGGCAAGACTGTGAACACATGAGTTAGAAAGCTACTGCAGTGGTCAAGGCAAGGGAATGATGATGACTTGCCTAGAGTAAAGGCAGTAAAAATGGGATTAGTAGAAAGATTAAAATGTATTTTAAGTGGCTACAGACCATGCTAACAGAATGGATGTGGCAGGTGGGGACCTTGCCAAATTGCTCTTTTAAGCAACTGGAAAGATGTAATGGAGGGACAATGAAAGAGGAGCAGGATGAGGATGGGAGCAGGAAGATAAAAGAATTCAGGACAATCTTGCCTGTCTGACATGTAAGTAGAGAAGACCGGCAGTTAGCTATGTAAGTCTGCAGTTTTGAAGAGAGGGTTGGAATTTAGAAATTGTTGCACATGGGTGATATCTGAAGTCCTGGGAATGGATGAGATCACTTAAGATGAAAACATACATGGAAAAAAAGTAAGCACATTCCATGAGGAACACTTAGGACTTACAGTGAGAAGGAGCTTATTCATGGATTAAGACTAAACAATAATAGCAATGAGTGGCATAAAGGACAATTATGTGGTTAACAACCCTGGCTTCTCAGTACAGTGCAAGTATTAAAGATAGTATTTCTTAGTATAATAGTCACATATAGAAAATACTGACAACCTATTTTCTAAATATTGATTATGTAAAATTCATACTTTTATGCAATAGTCAAACAATATCAAAATTTATCCTCCCTCGACCCTGTGCATTATCCTATCCTTCCTCTACCTTGTTTAATTATATTAGCTAAATGACTTTACCTTTCCTAAACTCATTAATTTTTATAAACTATATATTAGTAAATCCATAAACAATATCTTTCATTTACCCTCTTTTATTTGTATTATTCCTGTAGTTCTAATTTTTGCTACCTAAAGGTCAGTTCAGGTGACATTACTCTGTGGATACAGGCAACAGCTCCCAAAGCCTACAAACTTTAATGAGCACGTACCATGTGCTAGTCACTTTTACAGGATGGGGGATATGTTCTTGAACAAATAGGCAAAATTCCTGCCCTTACCAGAGCTTATTTTCTAGTAGGGAAGCTTGATGCTAAGCCACTAATCAAGCACAAAATATGTTAGAGAGTAATGACAGCTATGAAGGAAAATAAAGCAAATAAATTACGAAAGAAAATAAATAAAACATAACAAAACATTATGTCCCTCCATCTTCAACTGTGCCTCTAGGAAGTGTCATGTATACCTATGTTTGTCACTTCAGTTCTTCTGCCTTTTATGATAGTACTTCTGGCCTCTAAGCTCCAAGAGGCGGGGACTATGATTCTCTGTAGGCCTCTAGTTTCTCTCACCTTGCATATACTGTATTCAAGAGCACCATTTTTCACTAAGTCGTTGGTGGTCCGAAAAGATGCCAAGAAATCTTAATTCACTGTAAATGACCAGTGGCGATTATTAAAATGTACACAAAATCTCTAATTTGCTCATTTTTTTCTGCCACGGTTATTTGCCTCGGCTTATTACTTAACTATGTCATATGGTCTTGTTAATGTTTATCAAGATAGCAAATGATACTGTGTCTGCATTACCACGTCTGTTTTCTGGCTAGATGGTGTGTCACCTTCATCAAGAGGCTCAGTCTGCTGGTGCTGGCTAAATTTAGAAAAGTAATAAATTGTGCTTGTGTTTACTCTTCGATTTCTAACTATAACTGCTATATTTTCAACATGGCTTTGATGACTCAAAGTCCCAAAAAGCGACAGTTCAATAAATGTATCATAAGGTTGAGAAAACAAGTTTTAATACTGGAATAATTAACCAGTAGATCAAGAGCATCTATAGGCAATCTCATCAAGGGGAGAGAGGGTCTGATGGAATGCCAGTTTTGAAAGAGCTCTTCGGGACGTTGTGTATCCTCCCCTGACCGACCCCAACCTCTCAGACACAATCGCATTTCACAGATAAGAAAGCCAAGACAAAGAGTGATTATTAACTGGTGAAAATCATATGGACAATGAAAGGCAAAGCCAGGATTAGAATTCAGGACATCTGTCTCTTCTCCTGTCAGGGCTGTTTTCACCATCTCTCGAATTTTTGAAACTGGGCCTCCATGAAATCTATGACATAGGGCAAGTAAGACTAAAAGATGTCATGCTAAGCAAAGTTAAAGAGGATTACTTCCGGATTTCTTAAAATCTAAAACAGGCTAATGTACATTGAGATTTCTTAAAATAAGTGTGTAGAGTTTTCAAATGTACCTGGTGAAAAAAAACTGTTAACAGAAATCTTATTAACAAAACAACAGAGAAAATCGTTTGGGGAACTTAAACCTGCCCCTTTAATTTTCAACTTATTTTAACTTTATTAAAACACAATTAGAAGCAGCCCAGGATGTACAGTTTACATACTATAAAGACTCTCTGAATTTATTTTACTTATCTACCAAATAATGTAAGTTGTAAGGCAATTATTAATTTCTAGTTAGTGGTAGATCATGTCCCATGAGTTCATTACCCAAATGTGATATTTTGATCACTTAGGAACATGGTTCATTGTATGTACATTTCCACACATACAAATATAAACTATTTGTGTTTAAATTAGTTATAAAATAAAGCAAATTAATGGCATAATTTTAATAGATCTTAGTGAGTTTTTAAAGACATCCATTAATTCCTGGAATTAATCATGTTTTATTCCCATTTCAGGATGAAGGCATTTGAAATCTGCATTTCTGGCAAACATGTTTAAATTTTAATTTTTCCTTTGACAATAGGAATATTTGATTTCAACTGCTTTAAAAAAAACTCTAAAAATCAATAACAAAGAGGACAAAGTAGTTTTGAGGCTGTGATAAAAATAGGTACTAAAATGCTACTGGTTATACAGGATCTGTTGTGAATAGGTCAGCTCAGGGTCCCAGGTAAACATCTTGTTTGTGTCCTGAAGCCTTGTTTTCTGCATGCCCTATACTCTCAGTAGGGTCCTCCTACTCGGGTCCAAACATCAGGCCACTGCACCCTATCGATCTTCTTTAAATCTCCAGAATAATAAATTTCAAGGCAACACAGCAGAAGCCGACTAAAGCCCTTTAATTACATCACTGCTGAAAGGAAATCATTGATCAATGGCATTATGGGAAAATAAACTGCCCCCCAAACCAGATCAAAGTCAATAAAATAGCTGACTAGCTGCCCCATTTGGGACTTCTGCTAGATTAGTGCTCATGGACAAGCAAAAGAGACAATTCTAATGCATGCTGCTTACTATCTTTTTGAAGTTCTCCCTGGCAGGTGTCACGCTCTGAGCATGGTTTTTGATTACTCTAATTAAATATAATATTATCAACAGATCTTCATATTGATCCTTAAATCCCCCCTTCTAAAAGAAAAATTAAAAGCCTAGAGAAAGGGCCTCATAGGGTACCAGATTATTTTAATGATTTTCCTCCTTTATCAATTTTCTTCATGGTGCATTATTCTAATATTTATCAATACCAAGGTACCAACTAGTTTAGGAATTTTAAATAATATGCAAAATGAATAATTTATAATTGGCTCTTCCTGAAATTAGATAAATTCTTTTATGTTTACATGAAGTTACATTCCTTGGTTAAAGTCTAAATAAATAATTTTTCCTATTAACTGTTGCTAACTGTGCTGGTCACTATTTATTTATGGTATGATTTAAATACATTGCCTAATACAGATAATGCAATATGGCAAACAGTTCATTTCTCTCAAGTAATTAGTTTGGAAAACTATGAAAACACTTTTAAGAAAATAATTTTATAATAGCCTATAAATATTTGTTTGTAGTTTACATATAGGCAAGGTTATTTAAATATGCTTTTAAAATTCTACACATTCACATTTCAAAATGTTGTCTTCTACTTGATTAAGAATAACAAGAATTCTTCTCTCCAAGAATAACAATATGAAAGCCTCAAATCTCTTTTCAAAAAGGAGAAAGTATAAATTTATAACTTGTAAATATTTATAAACTTACTGGCATTTAAGTTTTCATGTACAACTTTAGCACTGTGTAATAATAAAATGTAATGTCATCTTTAAAGTAAATTTGAGAATTTTGAGAATAATGTAAGTTTAAGAACATACAAGGGGAAACCTAAAATATCAGATACAATGACTCATTTATGGGTATTACTTTAGCCACTCCACCCAGAAGAAGCTAATACCCATGCCTTCTTCCCATTCTACATTTCTTCTTATTCACTCACTATTCCCTCAGGTGGTTCTCTTTGCTAATGCCCAAATGGCATCAACCTGTTGTTTAGCATGTCTATGAAAAGGCTAGCCTGCTGGCTAATTTACCAAGGGATTAAAGCCCTAAAACCACTTCAATCTGCTACTTTGTTTCCATGTACAAGCCTTACCCATCACACCAGTTAAAATTGAAAATCTCTTCAAAAGAAAGAACTCAACTAAGAACTGTTTAAGAAAGAAACTACCAAAAATAATATTCTGCACCCGTAAACAGTGCTATGAAATTGCATTCTGTTGGTCAAGTCCTGCATTATATATTAAAAAGAATTTCAGGTATTGTTTACCATTTCATACAATTAAGCAAATTAACACAGGCACCAACAGTGGCATGGGGACGGCGGGTTTTGGGAGGCCACAAGGATTAACATAAAGCTGTATGTAGATATAGTTTATCATTGCAGCATAACATTTAATTAAAATTCATATTTGTGAGCATTTTGTTGAATGACAAAACATTATGGTAACTGTGCTGATTCACACTAGAAAATGGAGGTTCCCCAAAACAAGCAACTCTCCGAGTTCCTGATCTAGTAATAATAAAGACCTAAAGATTCACTGTTCTTATAAAAATTGATAGGTACACGGGGCTTCCCTGGTGGCGCAGTGGTTGAGAGTCCGCCTGCCGATGCAGGGGACGCGGGTTCGTGCCCCGGTCCGGGAAGATCCCACATGCCGCGGAGCGGATGGGCCCGTGAGCCATGGCCGCTGAGCCTGCGCTTCCGGAGCCTGTGCTCCGCAACGGGAGAGGCCACAACAGTGAGAGGCCCGCGTACCGCAAAAAAAAAAAAAATGATAGGTACATATAGCAATTAATTTTTCTCTATAAAAAATCTGCTAGCTCTATTTTTTTAAATTAGATAAGCTTTAAGTTGATACATTTTATGCAGAAAACTTTTACATTTTTTTCCTGTTTGGTTAAAGTTTAATCATTTATAGAACAGTAATAATCACTGTGATATCTTCCTTTAATGACTACTCCATGAAAACTATTACAACAGCCCAAAATCTGTGCTATGTTGCCATAAAAATATTGAAAAAAAAAACTTTATATTTTTAAGTTGTATTCATTACCCAACTTTTTCAAATTAATTTTTATTGGAGTATAGTTGCTTCGTTACCTAACTTCAGTGACAACTAGTTGAATACACTGAGAAAATGTAGTGAACCTATACTTATGTCTTATTGAAGAATAAATGACTAAAATGCAAATACATATTCATTACATCCTTGCTATACTTCAGTAAATCAGTTTTACCAATAACTTCAGGGTTATCGGAATTAAAGTAGAACTGTATATTAAAGAGGATAAGTTTCCATTTTAAAGTAATCTCAATTTTCTCTAAAAAATTTTCCCAGGTCAGTTGAAAACAAATTTCAGTAAATTTACTACACGAGCCATTATTTCACAATATTTCACTAATGTTTATTTATTATAATCCTGAGAAGTGAGGGAGAAAAAAGCACAATGACAAAACAGTTGACCCGATAATATCTAAATTATGAAGTAGTTTATAGCTTATAGTAGTGACCTGGATTAGATCATTCAAAGGGGAAGACAAATATTATTGTTTCTCTCTTCATTTCTTTATTATCATAACTAGTGTTCCTTGTACCTATTGGTGCCAACAGCACAGATTTGCTGGAATGAAAAACAATGCCAGGGACGGATGTGCCAGTGCCAAAGGCGTAAGAGAAAATGAATGTGCTCTAAGTTAGGATCCGTGTGATATTCAAATTCAAAGTACTTCACAGAAGGACAGAACATTCAAGGTTCCATTTCAATCACAATTTTATTATAGTGACAAATATGAAATTCTGACTGCCAATAAAAATACTGAATTTGATGCACTTCTGTGCAAAATTCATGGCCTGGTAAGATATTCTGTAAGCTGTCACCCCCAAGGACCATAATGGATTTCTCTTTAAAGAAAAATGTTTAGAGTATGAGTTACCAAATATATTTTATGTAAGATTTCACATTTTAAATCAAGAAATGTAAATTATTTTTCTTAGTTGATATTTATTGACAGAATTCACATTAAGTGAAATTTTGAGACATTCCTTAATCAAGTTTTATAATAATAAAATATATTTTAGTATTCCTTTTCTACCAGAACTAATGTTAATTTCTTTCTTATAGTTTGTATCATGGACTGGTATGCTGAATTTTATAGGATCCAAATTAATAATCATTAAACAAAAATCTCTTATTAAATTGCTCATAGAAATATAAATGCATATATATTAATAATCAGTACTAGAAAAAGTAATAAGTTCAATTTTAGCCTTTAAGCAATGGATAAAATAATTTATTGATTTTCATTTATTTTAAATAAGTTAAGCAAAAATATCAACCAGAAAAACAGGGTGGTTTTCCAAATTTATATCAGTGTTGGGGTATATTTCCTAAAATCAGAATTTTTAAGGCATAAAACAACTGCTACATTTTACTTTTGATTAAAATAAAGTTTGAAGTAAACAGATACATTACTGAGTGTATTCTGCCTATCTTCACAGAAGTACCCACGATTCTTTTTATTTAGAGAAAAAATTGAGAATAAAGTATACCATGGAGAATAATTTCTGCCAACCTCCATAATTCACCAAAACCAGACTGCTTCTATGCCTCTAAAAAAGGAAGCAAGACACTGGATGCAAAGCTTCAACAAACTATTATTACACACTTTTCCAGTCCATTAAAAGGAAGTAATTTAATCAGTTTATAGTTTCTCAGGAAAATCTCATTCAGAGAAATTTTATTGCCAGCTATCTAAATAGTAAATACCCATTATCCTCTCAAAATGAGTTTTTGCTTGCCAAGGGCAAACCCACTGCTGTTATTGTAGAGCTCTGTCAGAGAAACAAGAAGTTAAAAAGGTTATAAAGACACCATTAATGTCATAGGACTGTCTTGTCAGGACTCAAAAATGCTTAGTAATTGAGGGTTTTATTCAAAGTGTATTAGCACCCATACAAACAGCACAGTTAATATGATGCTTTAAGGCTTTATTTTGTTACAGCACAGCAAAATCACCTACAAACAGCTGAATAATATAAATGTATCTGCAGGAAAGCACAACTCATTTTATCATCTGGTTCTAGCTTGAGTCTTTGAAGAAAATGTCAATAACATACACACAGCTTAAAGGCAAATTTAGATCCAACCAATGAGAACAACAGAAAAAAGTATAAATGATAACTGATTGGTCCTGACAGCATGAGCCTTTGATAGAAGTATGAGGGTAAGCAAAGGGCAAATGTTCTTCATTTAATTTATATATTTTAATTTTAAAAGAAACTGCTACAACATAGCTTATATCAATGTTCATTAATATACAAAGTTATGAATGATTATATTGAAACAAGAGACAATAAGAAGCATAAATGTTTCTATCATATAACTTGTTAATCCATTGATGATTTACAGAAATAAAATGATCATCCTTGGAATTTTCTGATTTTTAGAGCTATTGGAATAATTAGAAAATATTCTACTAAAACTTTTCAAATTTAGGAAGTACATAACTTTTTTTTTTCTTTTTGCGGTACGCGGGCCTCTCACTGCTGTGGCCTCTCCCGTTGCGGAGCACAGGCTCCGGACACGCAGGCTCAGCGGCCATGGCTCACGGGCCCAGCCGCTCCGCGGCATGTGGGATCCTCCCGGACCAGGGCACGAACCCATGTCCCCTGCATCGGCAGTCGGACTCTCAACCACTGCGCCACCAGGGAAGCCCCATAATATAACTTTTAAAGTTATTCACCTGTCAGCTCTAACAATTATGTAAGCAATGAACATTTAAAGAAAACCTTTAAAGATTTACTTGTTTTAAACTTTTGAATATCACTTATACTATGCCTATACTTCCTTCTTTTCAGATTATTGTCAGTTATAAACATGGATATACAAAGTTTATAAAAAG
The DNA here is from genome assembly GCF_963455315.2 of Globicephala melas. Taxonomy (NCBI): domain Eukaryota; kingdom Metazoa; phylum Chordata; class Mammalia; order Artiodactyla; family Delphinidae; genus Globicephala; species Globicephala melas. The sequence goes on from NC_083317.1 coordinate 105,866,896, forward strand.
TGGCCTGATGAAGGACTAGTGTTTCAATAAATATCAATATTTGCTTTCAATAAATCAAATATCAGCAGAGTAGTAGAAAGAGAAAAAGCTCTCAGTACATATTTTCTGACTGGGGAGGAAATTGGATGGTCAACCCTTAAGGGCAGCACATGTCAAGCGAATGATGGAGGCTTAGCAATAATTAAATTCTACCCATAGTTCCTTAAGGTAGGTTCCACTAACCCAAACATGCCTGCTGGGGAATTCTTTTCAGCCTTCAAAGGCCAGCTCTGGCATCAACTCCTCCATTCACTCTTCCTAGACTACTCTCACTATTCCTTTTCCTCTAGACCTTGTATAAAATTCCACTGTTACACTTAGTACAGACAGGGAGTGTAAATTGTTCATTTAAGTATACTTAGCACATGTCATGTTATCTACACATATAGTAAGGGTTCAAAAATGTTCATTAAATTGGCAATAAAGTCATGAACATATTTGAACTGAAATTCAAGACGATTTGTTTCTATGGTCTGGCCAAAGACCTTGTCAAACAGTTTTCAGTGGATCTCCATATGTCCTTTTTTTTTGGAAGGTATGCTTTCTGAATTCGTGCATGCTTGAACATGACTTTATTCACCTCCAGACTTGATTACATAATATATGTATAGTTTCTAAGTTGTTTAACATTGCTTTTCTTCAGAAATAGGAAGGTTCTGTTGTCTTCTCTCATCCAATATTGCTGGAAGTTGAATTCCAGTCTGATTCTTGATAAGTGACATGTTTTTTCTCTGCAAGTAGAGGGGATAGGGACTACAACAATTCCATTCTTTGTTTTGACCAGAAGGTTTCTGAATTGGCATCAATTCCTTTACATTTTATACTCTTTTAAGTCCTTCGTAACAGAGAGAGAACATAGAGCAGTGGCTGAGAACACAGTTTCTGGAGCCAAACTGCCCAGATTGAATCTCAGCTCCATCATTTACTTGGTTCTGTGACCTTGGTCAAGTTCTGTATCTCAGTTTCCCCAGCTTTAAAATGGAAATGATGATAATAATAGCACCAACTTCATAGGATCGCTAGAATGATTTAATATTTATAGATCCTTAGAATTTTAACAGGTATACAGTAACATAGGGGTTAGCAACCTACAACCTTGGACCAGATCCAGCATTTGGGCCTCTTTTTGTACTGCCTGTGTGAATTGAGAATGGTTATCACATTTTTTTTTATGTCACGTATATTTTACTTATTTATTTTTAACATCTTTATTGGAGTATAACTGCTTTACAATGTTGTGTTAGTTTCTGCTATATAACAAAGTGAATCAGCTATATGTATACATATATCCCCATATCCTCTCCCTCTTGCGTCTCCCTCCCACCTCTCTAGGTGGTCACAAAGCACCAAGCTGATTTCCCTGTGCTATGCAGCTGCTTCCCACTAGCTACCTTTTTTACATTTGGTAGTGTATATATGTCAATGCTACTCTCACTTCATCTCAGCTTAACCTTACCCGTCCCTGTGTCCTCAAGTCCATTCTCTACGTCCCTCTTTTTATTATGTATAATAATTAAACATAAACATCTTCCATATTACATGTTACACTTAAAGTATGTTACTTTACATGAAGGAAAATCTAAAGTGGTTCAGAAATGCTTCTGGAATCTATACACTTAGCTAAGTTTATAAAATGACTTATTTGCTAATAGGAAAAGCAGTTACTAATACTGATCTTAAAGTAGCACAAATTATCAGTCCTTATGTTTAGGAAGTAAAAGAGAATACTCAGAACATTGCAAATACTTAGCCACTTTCTCTTAGTTCTCAAGCAATCTAACTTTCACCCAGAGTTTTGTCGTTCTCATAGCAAACCATAAGTAAATAAATAAAGGAAGAAGAAACAAAGGCATACAGAAATGGTGAGGGGAGCTGATTTATGGTGCCAGCTTGGAAAAACAGATTTCACTACCAGTGGGACTGAGAGAATGCTGGCAGAAACAGGCAAAGGGTTCTTTATCTGATGATATTGTCTTTCTCTGAAAATACATTGAGAGGAATCATGAGATATCTTTGCTAATTATATGACTCCATAGTACACCTTTATGAAGGTAAATTCTAGTATTTGCTGGCAAGTCTGATGGAATATCTCTTTGGGGTTCCATCAGTTAGATTAAGATATCCTTTATCAATGTTTTCTCTGTACCTTATTATTCTATTTCTGAATGAAGACTTTGACTAATTTTTTTAAATTCCAAGAATAGTACTTGTTAAATGGTAGAAAATAATCAAATAGCATAGAATTATATAAAGTAAAATCTGAAAGTTTCCACCGTTACTCCCATCACACAGTACGGGTAGCTGGTCCACAGCCTGGCTTGGGAGGAGGCAATGTTACACAATGGGTAAGAAAAGACTCTAGAGTCAGATGTTTACTACAATTTTCTACATTGATGAAAATGTGCTATATCTGTGCTGTCCAAATAGCTTCTAGCCACATGTGGTTATCAAGCACTTGAAATATTGCTAGTGTGAATGAGGAACTGAAGTTTTAATTTCATATACCTTTCATTAATTAATATTTAAATGTAAATAGCCACATGTTGCTCATCTCAGCTCTAGCCCTTACCAGCTATGTGACCTCAGGCAATTAACCTAACAGCTCTATGCCTCAGTTCTCCCTTCTTTAAAATGGGAATAAAACTAATGTTTATCTTGTAAGATGGTAGTGAGGATTAAATTATACAATCCATGTAAAGATTTTAGAAGTGCCTGAAACATAGTAAACACTCTGACCCTTTTCTAAGTTCATTAAGATATATATATAATTCAAATATACTTAATATGTACACACATAGGTAAATATATGTAGCATTTTATTTTTAGAAATAGAATCATACTTCTGAAACTATCCTGAAAATTAATATTTTCAATGAGGAATGTACCACAGACTCCTCCTATGACAAATTAGACATGATCCCAACCTTTACAAAAATAAAATGATTAGGTCATATAAGCAATGGTGGAAGGGAGAGCTACTATAGACTATAGCAGAGGGAAGGCTTCTCTGAGGAAGTGAGACCTTTTTTTCATCATCATATAATCCATGGTTCACTCCCCACTGAAGAGTCTCATATTGTCCTTAAGCTTTAATGCATCCTACGGACACTTGCTGCTCTGAGAGATGAATACTCCCTGACGCTGCTCATCTCTTACCAACTCCACTCCTGTTTCTCTCATTCCCACTATACAGCCTCAATGAATGACTAATATTCCCTGACCCCATCTCCAGTTCACAGCCACCAACTCTTCTGATAAACCCCATTCATGAGCTTCACCCATTCTCAGTATCCATCCCACCCCAACCACACTGTATCATGAGCCTCATCCCATCGCTGAACCTCTTATCATTCTTAAACTTCCCACCTTCTCTAAAGTTCTTCACCAATTTCTACATATCAACTTAACCCAAGTTTTCTGTCCCTTTCAGACCAATTCTGTGTCACAGGTAGTGACATTTAAGATGAGGTCCTTTATATAAGTCAGACATTGAATGACCAGAGAGAGAGAAGTATGATAGGGAGAGGGAAGAGAGAAGAGCCAAGTTCAAAGGCTTTGAAGTGGGAAAGTACTGCATTTGAGGGGTTGAAAGAAAGACTGTGTGACTAGATTATACTAATAAATTACTAGTAAATAAATTACTCTTTCCATTATTACTAGACATTAAAGGTGCCTCCGATTTTTCACTATAACATACAATGCTCTGATAAACATCCTTCTATACACATCTTTGAAACATGTATTAATTTCTATAGAATGTTTTCTAGAAATGGAATGCTAGGTCATTTAAACTGACGTAGGCATTGCCAACACATTGGCAAGATGACTCACCGAATCTTAGGTAAAATAATTTTTCCATCTCTGTATGTATGTATGTATACAAACTATATACAAAGCAGTATAATTTGAAAATGAAATTAAGAATCAAGCTCATCATGTCACTATTTCACACAGATAGTATATATTCTACGTTACAGCTAGAAGCCAAGATATAAATTCCATTATTTGTCTCTTTCCAAATTCTATTATTTTCTAGATTGGATTACTTATATTGATTAGTCTAAACATTCTGAAACAAAGTACAATCAAGTTCTAGTGTGATTTTTACCAAACGAAAAGAATGGATTCAGTTGTGGATATCTTGCTATTTTATGCAAACTAGCAAATCAATTCTGAGAGAATTTAGGCATATTAGAACTCTAAAGAGTAGATTTTGGGGATAGACAAAATAATACGATGAGTACACAGCTGGTACACTGTTGTGGGTAAAAGCATGAGTATTATTGATCCACCACTACCAATGGCTAAAAGTTCAACCTTTCTAAACCACTGTTTTCTCATATGTAAGCTGGAGTTAAAAACAGTATCTCTTCTATGAGGTGAGTGTGCAAATTACATGTATTAAACCAAGTAAAGTGTTTAGTATGATGCCTAGTGCATAGAAAGTACTCACTAAATCTTTGCTATTGTTGCTATTATTTTCTTTGAGCTTTGAAATAAGTTTGCAGCAGTAATGTGCATGTAAACTACAGGTGAAAGTACAGATTCCTACTGTCATGTTCTTATGCCCTTCAGATATTCTAAACTCAATTTTCCTATCCTAGTCATAATCCTGCACTGTGGGTTTGCCAGAGGGAATTCTTGGCTTCATGTTTCCTATTACTGAATGTGTGCAGCTAACAGAATTGTCAGTTCTTTGTTGTAAATACATATTCCATGAACTTGTTCTATAGCACCATAACATTAGTTAGGGTCAACATCACAGCAAAGCAGTGCTTACTACTTAAGACACAGGCCTGAAAATATTACAATGTGAACTTGTCTCACACTGCTAGCAATTCCAGTAGCTCAATGGGGTCCATTCATTAAGAGGAATGTCCTTTCCCTTTAGTATGAACAAATACCAGATGCTTGTTTCCCTGACTGACAGAAATCAAAAAACTTGAGAAGATCTACTGTCACTTAAAAAAAAAAACAAAAAAACATTGTCTCCCTGCCAAAATGCAGTTTACAGCTAGCATTTCTATTAATTGTCTATAATGTACAGTTGGCATTTCTGTGTCAGATGTGGGCAAAATATTAAATATTTTAAACTATTATCAAAGCTTAAAATTAAGTATTTTATATGGACATGGAACTCATATATTAGGTATAAAGTAATTAAGAAGTAGTGTTTCTAATTCCTACTTCTATTGATGTTTAATTGTGCTTCACAAAAAGTGTTACGGTACCCATGTTAAAGCACAATGGGGGGCTTCCCTGGTAGCGCAGGGTTGAGAGTCTGCCTGCCGATGCATGGAACATGGGTTCGTGCCCCGGTTTGGGAAGATCTCACATGCTGTGTTGCGGCTGGGCCTGTGAGCCATGGCCACTGAGGCTGCGCGTCTGGAGCCTGTGCTCCGCAACAGGAGAGGCCACAATGGTGAGAGGCCTGCATACTGGGGGAAAAAAAAAAGCACAAAGAACAACGGGAACTTCGGTTGGAAGAGCCGAGGCAAGGCCTCTACACGTGGCCCCCTGTGAGCAGGTGAAGCCTGACAAAGCACAAAGGGAAAAAAAAGGGATCTCTCGTTAATGTTGCTGTTGGAGGACAGGACTCACATATTCCTAGTAAGCTAAGGTATCTCAGTGTAGCGGACAGACTCTAAGTTGGCTCCCCAGGACCCTACTCCTGCCATCTCAGAACTGTGACAATTTTCAAGGCTAATGTTTTTCTCTGTGGAACACTGCTCTTGGGGCAAAACAAGTTAGAAGCAGGTGATTCTAATGTGCCGTGCAGACGGACAGCCACTGCAGGCCAGCTTCTCCAACTCTGAAGGCACTCCAGCAGTTTGCCTGACAGGGTCTTGGTGCTCCAGCCGGGTGTCAGGCCTGAGCCTCTAAGGTGGAAGAGCCGAGTTCAGGACACTAGACCACCAGAGACCTCCTGGCGCCACGTCACCAATCGGTGAGAGTGCTCCCAGAGATCTCCGTCTCAACACTAAGACCCAGCTCTGCTCAATGACCAGCAAGCTCCAGTGCTGGTCGCCCCATGCCAAACGAGCAAAACAGAAACACAACGCCACCCATTAGCAGAGAGGCTGCCTAAAATCATAATAAGGTCACAGACAGCCCAAAACACACCACCAGACGTGCACCTGTCCACCACAAAGACAAGATCCAGCCTCATCCAACAGAACACAGGCACTAGTCCCCTCCAACAGGAAGCCTACAGAACCCACTGAACCAACTTTAGCCACTGGGGACAGACACCAAAAACAATGGAAACTATGAACCTGCAGCCTGCAAAAACGAGACCCCAAACACAGCAAGATAAGCAAAATGAGAAGACAGAAAAACACACAGCAGATGAAGGAGCAAGGTAAAAACCCACCAGACCAAAAAAATGAAGAGAAAATAGGGAGTCTACCTGAAAAATAATTCAGAACAATGATAGTAAAGATGATCCAAAATCTTGGAAATAGAATGGAGAAAATACAAGAAATGTTGAACAAAGACCTAGAAGAACTAAAGAGCAAACAAACAGTGATGAACAATACAATAAATGAAATTAAAAATTCTGTAGAAGGGATCAATAGCAGAATAACTGAGGCAGAAGAACGGATAAGTGACCTGGAAGATAAAATAGAGGAAATAACTACTGCAGAGCAGAATAAAGAAAAGAGAATGAAAAGAATTGAGGACAGACTCAGAGAACTCTGGGACAACATTAAATGCACCAACATTAGAATTATAGGGGTCCCAGAAGAAGAAGAGAAAAAGAAAGGGACTGAGAAAATATTTGAAGAGATTATAGTTGAGAACTTCCCTAATATGGGAAAGGAAACAGTTAATCAAGTCCAGGAAGCACAGAGAGTCCCATACAGGATAAATCCAAGGAGAAATACGCCAAGACACATATTAATCAAACTGTCAAAAATTAAATACAAAGAACACATATTAAAAGCAGCAAGGGAAAAACAACAAATAACACACAAGGGAATCCCCCTAGAGGTTAACAGCTGACCTTTCAGCAGAAACTCTGCAAGCCAGAAGGGAGTGCCAGGACATACATAAAGTGATGAGGGAGAAAAACCTACAACCAAGATTACACTACCCAGCAAGGATCTCATTCAGATTTGATGGAGAAATTAAAACCTTTACAGACAAGCAAAAGCTGAGAGTTCAGCACCACCAAACCAGCTTTACAAAAAATGCTAAAGGAACTTCTCCAGGCAAGAAACACAACAGAAGGAAAAGACCTACAATAAAAAACCCAAAACAATTAAGAAAATGGAAATAGGAACATACATATCGATAATTACCTTAAATGTAAATGGACTAAATGCTCCCACCAAAAGACATAGATTGGCTGAATGGATACAAAAACAAGACCCATATATATGCTGTCTACAAGAGACCCACTTCAGACCTAGGGACACATACAGACTGAAAGTGAGGGGATGGAAAAAGATATTCCATGCAAATGGAAATCTAAAGAAAGCTGGAGTAGCAATTCTCATATCAGACAAAATAGACTTCAAAATAAAGCCTATTACAAGAGACAAAGAAGGACACTACATAATGATCAAGGGGTCGATCCAAGAAGAATATATAACAATTGTAAACATTTATGCACCCAACATAGGAGCACCTTGATACGTAAGGCAAATACTAACAGCCATAAAAGGAGAAATCGACAGTAACACAATCATAGTAGGGGACTTTAACACACCACTTTCACCAATGGACAGATCATCCAAAATGAAAATAAATAAAGAAGCACAAGCTTTAAATGATACATTAAACAAGATGGACGTCATTGATATTTATAGGACATTCCATCCAAAAACAACAGAATACACATTTTTCTCAAGTGCTCATGGAACGTTCTGCAGGGAAGATCATATCTTGGGTCACAAAACAAGCCTTGGTAAATTTAAGAAAATTGAAATCGTATCAAGTATCTCTTCCAACCACAATGCTATGAGACTAGATATCAATTACAGGAAAAGATTTGTAAAAAAATACAAACACATGGAGGCTAAACAATACACTACTTAATTACGAAGTGATCACTGAAGAAATCAAAGAGGAAATCTAAAACCAGCTAGAAACAAATGACAATGAAAACACGACCACACAAAACCTATGGGATGCAGCAAAAGCAGTTCTAAGAGGGAAGTTTATAACAATACAATCCTACCTTAAGAAACAGGAAACATCTCAAATAAACAACCAAACCTTGCACCTAAAGAAATAGAGATAGAAGAAGAAAAAAACCCCAAAGTTAGCAGATGGAAAGAAATCAGAAAGATCAGATCAGAAATAAATGAAAAAAAAAATGAAGGAAACAATAGCAAAGATCAATAAAACTAAAAGCTGGTTCTTTGAGAAGATAAACAAAATACATAAACCATTAGCCAGACTCATCAAGAAAAAAAGGGAGAAGACTCAAATCAATAGAATTAGAAATGAAAGAGGAGAAGTAACAACTGACACTGCAGAAATACAAAGGATCATGAGAGATTATTACAAGCAACTCTCTGCCAATAAAATGGACGACCTGGAACAAATGGACAATTTCTTAGAAATGCACAACCTGCTGAGACTGAACCAGGAAGAAACAGAAAATATGAACAGACCAATCACAAGCACTGAAATTGAAACTGTGATTAAAAATATTCGAACAGGGCTTCCCTGGTGGTGCAGTGGTTGAGAGTTTGCCTGCTGATGCAGGGGGCACAGGTTTGTGGCCCGGTCTGGGCAGAACCCACATACTGCGGAGCGCCTGGGCCCGTGAGCCATGGCCGCTGAGCCTGTACATCCGGAGCCTTGCTCTGCAATGGGAGAGGCCACAACAGTGAGAGGCCCGCCTACTGCAAAAAAAAAAAAAAAAATCTTCGAACAAACAAAAGCCCAGGACCAGATGGCTTCACAGGCGAATTCTATCAAACATTTAGAGAAGATCTAACACCTATCCTTCTCAAACTCTTCCAAAATATATCAGAGGGAGGAACACTCCCAAACTCATTCTACGAGGCCACTATCACCCTGATACCAAAACCAGACAAAGATATCACAAAGAAAGAAAACTACAGGCCAATATCACTGATGAACATAGATGCAAAAATCCTCAACAAAATACTAGCAAACAGTATCCAACACATTAAACAGTATCCAGCACATTAAAAGGATCATACACCATGATCAAGTGGGGTTTATTCCAGGAATGCAAGGATTCTTCAATATATGCAAATCAATCAACATGATACACCATATTAATAAATTGAAGGCGAAAAACCATATGATCATCTCAACAGATGCAGAGAAAGCTTTCGACAAAATTCAACACCCATTTATGATAAAAACCCTGCAGAAAGTAGGCATACAGGGAACTTACTTCAACATAATAAACCCACAGCCAACATCATCCTCAATGGTGAAAAACTGAAATCATTCCCACTAAGCTCAGGAACAAGACAAGGTTGCCAACTCTCACCACTCTTATTCAACACAGTTTTGGAAGTTTCAGTCACAGCAATCAGAAAAGAAAAAGAAATAAAAGGAATCCAAATCAGAAAAGAAAAAGTAAAGCTGTCACTGTTTGCAGATGACATGATACTATACATAGAGAATCCTAAAGATGCTACCAGAAAACTACTAGAGCTAATCAATGAATTTGGTAAAGTAGCAGGATACAAAATTAATGCACAAAATCTCTAGCATTCCTATACACTAGTGATGAAAAATCTGAAAGTGAAATCAAGAAAAGACTCCCATTTACCATTGCAACAAAAAGAATAAAATACCTAGGAATAAACTTACCTAAGGAGACAAAAGACCTGCATGCAGAAAATTATGACACTGATGAAAGAAATTAAAGATGATACAAATAGATGGAGAGATATACCATGTTCTTGGATTGGAAGAATCAACATTGTGAAAATGACTCTATGACCCAAAGCAATCTACAGATTCAATGCAATCCCTATCAAACTACCACTGGCAGTTTTCACAGAACTAGAACAAAAAATTTCACAATTTGTATGGAAACACAAAAGACCCCGAATAGCCAAAGCAATCTTGAGAACAAAAAATGGAGCTGGAGGAATCAGGCTCCCTGGCTTCAGACTATACTACAAAGCTACAGTAATTAAAACAGTATGGTACTGGCACAAAAATAGAAATATAGATCAAGGGAACAGGACAGAAAGCCCAGAGATAAACCCACGCACATATGGTCACCTTATCTTTGATAAAGGAGGCAGGAATGTACAGTGGAGAAAGGACAGCCTCTTCAATAAGTGGTGCTGGGAAAACTGGACAGGTACTTGTAAGCATATGAGATTAGAACACTCCCGAACACCATACACAAAATTAAGGTCAAAATGGATTAAACACCTAAATTTAAGGCCAGAAACTATCAAACTCTTAGAGGAAAACATAGGCAGAACACTCTATGACATACATCTCAGCAAGATCCTTTTTGACCCACATCGTAGAGAAATGGAAACAAAAACAAAAATATACAAATAGGACCTAATGAAACTTCAAAGTTTTTGCACAGCAAAGGAAACCATAAACAAGACGAAAAGACCCTCAGAATGGGAGAAAATATTTGCAAATGAAGCAACTGACAAAGGATTAATCTCCAAAATTTACAAGCAGCTCATGCAGCTCAATAACAAAAAAAACAAACAACCCAATCCAAAAATGGGCAGAAGATCTAAATAGACACTTCTCCAAAGAAGATATACAGATTGCCAACAAACAGATGAAAGAATGCTCAACATCATTAATCATTACAGAAATGCAAATCAAAAGTAAAATGAGATATCACCTCACACCAGTCAGAATGGCCATCATCAAAAAATCTAGAAACAATAAATGATGGAGAGGGTGTGGAGAAAAGGGAACACTCTTGCACTGTTGGTGGGAATGTAAATTGATACAACCACTATGGAGGATAGTATTGAGGTTCCTTAAAAAACTACAAATAGAACTACCATACGACCCAGGAATCCCACTACTGGGCATATACCCTGAGAAAACCATAATTCAAAAAGAGTCATGTACCACAATGTTCACTGCAGCTCTATTTACAATAGCCAGGACATGGAAGCAACCTAAGTGTCCATCGAGAGATGAATGGATAAAGAAGATGTGGCATATATATACAATGGAATATTACTCAGTCATAAAAAGAAATGAAATTGAGTTATTTGTAGTGAGGTGGATGCACCTAGAGTGTGTGATAGAGTGAAGTCAGAAAGCGAAAAACAAATACCATATGCTAACACCTATATTTGGAATCTAAAAAAACAAAAACAAAAACAGGGTTCTGAAGAACCTAGGGGCAGGACAGGAATAAACACAGAGACGTAGAGAATGGACTTGAGCACATGGGGAGGGGGAAGGGCAAGCTGAGACGAAATGAGAGTTTGGCATGGACTATTATACACTACCAAATGTAAAATAGATAGCTACTGGGAAGCAGAGGCATAGCGCAGGGAGATCAGCTCATGCTTTGTGACCAGCTAGAGGGGGGGATAGGGAGGGTGGGAGGGAGGGAGACGCAAGAGGGAAGACATATGGGAACATATGTATATGTATAACTGATTCACTTTGTTATAAAGCAGAAACTAACACACCATTGTAAAGCAATTATACTCCAATAAAGATGTTAAACAAAAACAAAAACAAAAACAATGGTTAACTCCACTAAAGAAATAACTGCTCGGAGTATACAAAAGAAGGTCCAGCTGGACCAAATTATCCTTTTAACCACAGCAGTAAAGGGCTTTTCCAGTTGTTAATTAGTAAAGAGAAGCAGTGACTGGTATCACACCCATTATATATAAATGTGTAGAATATGGTATGTTCAGTATAATTAGTTTTTATTCTTGAAGGTGAGCTTAGTCACTTCCCACCAGCTTTTTGCCATCTTCATCCTAAAGAACACTCTTTCACAGTATTCTTTGTGTCAGTTAAAACAATTAGTATATATTATCTTACTAGGGAAACATCAAGGTTCCCTAGATGAGCAAAACAGGAAAGCAGCACCTCTTTCAGAATTCTGGCTTAATAGGGTTTATCTCTCTGAGTGTGCTTTACATTATAAAAGATTCCTACCTTACATTATATTTATAATTCCATGGATTTATAATTCCATCAGTGACCTGTTAAAACTATCTAAAACTAGGTATTTTTGGAATGCCTAAGCTTCATTTTGACTCTGATTTTACCCATAAAATACCTTTTTATTAAGCCAAAGTACCACTCTATTATTTTTCTTACTTCTGTCTGGCTTTGGATTATGCCTGGACACATGTAGATTCCGTTCTCTGATACCCACTCCCTTACTGTTCCTGGAGTAATCCAAGTTTAAGTTTTTGTCAAGTATAAAATCCCTGAGATCCTAGAGTCAGCTCTTGGCAAAGGAAGACTTAATTCCAGCCAGCAAAAAATAAACAAAAGGGAGCCAAGCACTTCAAGAGAAAAGTTCTTAATTCTACCTCTTGATGTTTTCACTTTTAGTACAAGTTGTCGGAGTATAGGAAGCCTAGGATATCTTTTCTTTCTCCTGGCAATTTGTAGATATTTTCAGCATGATCCATTCAACCTCTCAAGAAGAATGCTCCCCTGCTGCAAGCTCTGAGGTGAGAAAAAAACCCAAGGCCAGAAGGTGACAAGACATGTTTCTTCTATGTCAATTTTATGAATACCAATTATGACTCATTATGTCCAACTACTAAAAATATAGGTAGAACAGAATTAAAGGAATAATTGCTTTAAAAATGCAAAGGAAGGGGCTTCCCTGGTGGCGCAGGGGTTGAGAATCTGCCTGCCAATGCAGCCGACACGGGTTCGAGCCCTGGGCTGGGAAGATCCCACATGCCGTGGAGCAACTGGGCCCGTGAGCCACAATTACTGAGCCTGCGCATCTGGAGCTTGTGCTCCGCAACAAGTGAGGCCGCGACAGTGAGAGGCCCGCACGCCGCGATGAAGAGTGGCCCCCGCTCGCCGCAACTAGAGAAAGCCCACGCACAGAAACGAAGACCCAACACAGCCAAAAATAAATAAATAAATAAAATTTTTTTAAAAATGCAAAGGAAAAAAAAAGTATTAAAGATATAGTCCCTCTTAGGGTTAGGGAGAGGGGAGAATAAAGAACAATTCTAAAAAATAAATACAGCACTGGTATTATCACAGCGTGTATTATAAACTAATAACATTACTAATTTATTATTTTGTCTCATGTAATAATAATAACCCTTTACATTTAACTTTCATGTAGCTATATAGAGGAGGTATCAAGTGTAATTTGCACTTCAAAGATAGATCTCTTCTATTACACAAAAAATATTTACCAATTTTGAAGAAATTACTGGAATATATTTAATATTGCAAAAAAAGAAAAATGGGTAATTTACATTAAGTATTCTTGAATATTCAGTGGCCTGCATTTATTCTTTAAGATAGCATCACTGTGTAGGTATCAAAATTACAATGCATACAAACCCACTCATCAATAAATTTCACTTGCACACAGGAAAAATATTTTAATAAATTAAAATTAGACATAATCATGTTCTTTGATAAATACTACTTGTGACTGACTTTTAATGGACCTCTCTACCTCTTAGTTTCCTTACCTGTACTCTGGGCACAATAATATTGTTCTATTCACTTCACACGATTATTGCAAGATAAATTATATGTCAAGAGGTCAGTACAATGCATAGTAAATTGTAAGTGCTCAATAAAATAGCTACTACAAAAAAATACATGCTTGTTAGTACTATCATTACACTTAGGTTATATAAATTTGACATTGTTTTGGTTTATTATTTTAAGATAATTTTTATTGTTACATAAAATGCTACATATACACTGCCACAACATGGACAGTGGCTACCCTTCACTCCAACTTTCTTGGTTGTCTTACTTCCCCCATTTGGACCAGGCTCAGGCCTGGTCCAAGACCACCAGCTTGGACTAAACTGTGCAGTGTAAACCTGGCTCTGGCCATGCTCCACTTTACTGGACTCAGTTTTTATAGCTTTGCATTCACTATTCTTTCATGAAGGGTCTTTGGTATAGTACTCCCCTTTTGGCCCTGTTAATCACCTGGCGCTGGGCCCTGAGGCACTTAATCTGGCCTGCCCAACACTCTCTCAACTGTCACAACATGGAAGGTTTCAAAGACAGGGAAATCTACCTGCTTCTGGCATGGGCCCTGAAATTACCATCCCATAATCACTTCTTTGAGTTACGGCACAGCAAGACTACTACCCAAATCTGTTATCTGAAGAAATTTTGCCTAAGCGTATTTAGTCAAATCAGATCAAGGTATTTTTCCATAAGGAAACAAATGAAGGTCCAGAACTGTGTGGTTCCCAATGGGCACAGTTACTCTCTCTAGGGTGAAACAGGAGGGAAGGGGGCAGGGCACAACCTTTAAAAGAATGAAAGAGCCATGGGACATGACAAAGACTGGTTAGAACGAACTGGGTCCAAGATGGAGGAAGATTTGACTCCCAGTGGACCCAGAGCCTCCATTATATGCTCACTGTAATACATTAGCATATGCGAAATGACACACCCACCAGAGCCCAGGACAGTTCTGAGGCTAACTGTAAAAGGCTAAAAAGTGGGCAGTGGCCAAATTCCTGGAAATCTCTGCCCCTTCCCCCAAATAATTGGAATAATCCTCTCACTCATTAGCCTATGAAATTATCCAGCCCATAAAAACTAACCATACCAGACTTCTCTGGTGGTGCAGTGGTTAAGAATCTGCCTGCCAAAAAAAAAAAAAAAAGAATCTGCCTGCCAATGCAGGGGACCCATACGGGTTCGAGCCCTGCTCCGGGAAGATGCCACATGCCGCGGAGCAACTAAGCCGGTGCGCCACGGCTAACGACGAGCCTGTGCTCTAGAGCCCACGAGTCACAACTACTGAAGCCTGCGCACCTAGAGCCTGTGCTCTGCGACAAGAGAAGCCTCTGCAATGAGAAGCCCGCGCACCATAGGAAGAGTAGCCCCCGCTCACTGCAACTGAGAAAGCCCGCATGCAGCAACGAAGACCAGATGCAGCCAAAAATAAATAAACAAATAAATTTACATTAAAAAAAACAAAAAACAAAACTAACCACACCGGATTTCGAGGCCTCTTGCCTTCTGAGATGACCCACACTCTGTGGAATGTTTCTCTCTAAATAAATCTGATTCTTACCTAGCACTTCGTCTCCGAATTCTTTCGTGACAAAGAAAGAAACTCAAATTCACTGGGAACAAGGGCACTTTGGAAATTTGTGATGACATTTTAATTTTTTTTTTTTTTAGCACTAAACGAGCACCAAGTTTTATTTACATTTCACTATTATTTTCTCCTGAAGTGTGGGATCAACCCCAGCCATCAGTAAACTAGAATCAGTGCCTGCTTCAGTCTTTAGTTATTTGAAATTAAGACTCTGAAACTTCCTGTTACAGGCACTGCAAACAAACACCAGACAGAAGGAGATGACAATTTGACAATGGTGGGATGAAGGAAATGGTCCCTCAGTGTTTCTGGGCTTCACAAAGAAGGATCAAGTCAGCCATTTCCAAACATCCGTGGGGATACAGAATGGATGGCTCAGCAGAATTCTTCCTCCTTCTAGGGCCACTTCCTTAAGTACCTCAATCTATATGATATTACTCTGCAGGGATGTGCTGCAGATTTTCAATTTCTTCTTTGTGCTCCCCCTTCAAGTGTAAAATAGCAGCTTCATATTCTGCTTAGTGTACTTCAATTCCAGTTTTTCTTCTGTGTCTTGTTTTTGAGGGTGGTCAGACTGCCTGGAGTCCGCCAGGAGTCCTATCATCCTGCTCAGTGAGGCTGTGGTCGGGCTTCATCCTGATCACCATCCTCTGTATGCTCATTTTCCACATCTTCAAAATGGAGTTATGAGGTCAAATGAAAGACAAAACCGAGACCTCCTTAGGCCATCTCCTTCGATTTCAGTTTTATAGCATCTTCTCTGCCTTCTTGCTGTGGCCTGTGATGATGTTTTTAGTTGGAGTGACTGGGACAGTCAAATGGCATTAAGTAGGCACAGGTTAAGGATTCTAGAGTTCCTACACTACTCTAGAAAAAATTATCCCATGTCCCACATGACTTTTGAATGTCCTACCAGACATACTGTAGACTAAATTCATTTTTTAATTTATTTGAGTTTGGAAGCTAATCATATATAAACACAAAGTATTTTTTTGACATGGCTCAGTTCATGCTGAATTTTCCATCATGTAACTACTGAGTAGATTGAAAGAATGTTATACTTTTCTTTGCTCAAAGCTTTACTGAATACCATTGTTCACCACTTCAGATTACTTGCCGAGGGCATTGTCATATACAGTATGGGATGAGTTGCCATGATATAACACATATGTTAATCTGCATTTATAGGTATGCCATTCCTTCATGTGTGTGTGTGTACATATGTGTGTGTATATATAGATTATGTATCTCTATATGTATATGCATATACATGTACAACCTATGTTAAAATGTCAAATACAAAGTTTTCAATATTTAGTTGAATATTTGAAATGGGGTCTTACAGCTTTGTCCAAAATCGAATAGCTACCAATGTACCTATTATGCCTCAAACATTTTTTTCTAATGAAGCAATCACACTGTTAAATTAAGCATTACAAAGATATAGTAATTTTTTACACTAACGTTCACCTGAACGCTCTGCTCTTCCATTTCCTCATGTTTTTAATTTCTGATCTTGTTAAAATTATTAAATACAAAATTATCTATTATAAGCACTTCTTATAACTGACTACTTCATTATGTTTTCTATCATAGTTGTACCCAAGTTGTAAACAAATAAAAATACTTTATTACAAATTAGTTTCCTTTTATGTCTCCCTTATATTAGTGAGAAAACTGTATTGATTTTTAAAAATTGTGTGTGTAGGTAAGTTATATTCTCTACAAATTTTATTTCAGTAAAGAAAAGGGGGTGCTACAGAATATTTGTCATAAAAAAATACCAGTATGTCTTACAGAGTTGAGAACCACAGACCTGGAAAAGAGTTATACTAGCCTCCTTTCCCATTCTTAAGTTAAAAATCACTCAGCACGAAGTCTTTGTTCATTGTAGGAAATAATTAAAAGACTGGGTTTCTAGCTGTGTAATATTGGCAAAGTTACTTTATTTCTCTGGGCCATTGTTTCCTCATCTGTAAAATGGGGATAATAATATCCATTCATAGAGTCGATTTTAAGATTAAATGAATTAATCTATATATATAATATCTGCAACAGTGCTTGGCACATAATAATTGTTCAATAAGCATTAGGTATTATTTTTGTTGTTATATTCTAGGCCTAGAATGTTTTTTCTTTGCTTTCTTACTACAAAAAATACCACTCATCTGAATGAAAATATTGATCAGTGGAAAAAGATGTGGAAAGTGCAGACATGGCTTCTTTTTCTGGAGAGGTGAGAACTTTAGAAGAACATACAATTGCTGAGAGTGATATACATTTCTCATCAGTAGGAAAATCTGTACTGGATGAAATGTTTAGGAAATTATGAGGGGAGGGGCACAACATTATCCTTTAATGCCAAGTTTAACTACTATCAGTACTTTGACTTATTCTTCCCTGATTTCCCCAGTTAGAACTTACCATTCTTTCTATGACCCTTTGTCCTTACCCATAATTTGTACAATAACTCTGGCTTATAAAATAATTTCATCTATATCTGTTCCTCCAACTTGGTCATAAACTTCACAGGTAAGAATCATACTGAAGACTAATTTTGTCTCCCATTAATACCTGGTAAATTGTCAAAATATATCCACATTTATTACTGGGTCTTATGTATGGTCGTTTTTAATCAATGAGTCCTTTGACAAGTCCTATAACTCCTCTAAGCCTCATTTCTTCATGTTTAAAAATGAGAGTATTAATATTTGCACTTCTTTCTTTCTTTCTTTCTTTTCTTTTTTGCTGCACAGCACGGCTTGTGGGATCTCAGTTCCCTGACCTGGGATTGGACCCAGGCCCCGGCAGTGAAAGCCTGGAATCCTAACCACTAGGCCACCAGGGAACTCCCTCTGCACTCCTTATTTCTTAACAGTTCAGGAGAAACATGAAATAACATAAGGAATGATATTTTGAAAATGTAACAGAATTCATAACTATAGAGTGATATTACTGCTAATATATCAATGATTATTTTTCTACAAATATGTTTCATTTATTACATTGTTTAGAGTAATTTCATCATGTCCAGAAATAATTGTTTTAAATAAAACAGTTTATTTCTAATTTTAATGAAAACTAAAGAGCAAATGAATCTACATAAAAAATTTTACATTATATTAATGTTTGATGAAATATATCTATTCGAATAAGTAAAGGAACCTCCTTGGCAGTCAGCTAATGCCTGACAAAGATTAACAAACTGGAATATTATGCTAGTTATTTATTTCACTGATGACTTCATACTTACTTGGCACTTCAAGCACATTAAGCACAGTTTCTTAGCCTGCCAAAATGATAGATTATACTGCTGTGCATTCTTTTTTATCATCATGGCTATTTTCAGCGTATGAGTGTGTGTGAGTGTGAGAGAGAGCGAGTTTGTGTGTGTATGTGTATATACCTGTGTGTATTAATATCTTTGAGATGTCTTAAGAACCTCTAGTGATGACATACAGCCATCTAATTTTGAGAAGGCTCATTTCACGAAATATCCAATGTATCAAAATCAAGACTTTTAAAAATATATATATTTTTAAACATATGTTTTTAAGGTGCAAAGGGAAAAAATGCTCCTTTCCCCTCCAATTAAACCCTTTTCCTTAACCTTGGTCACATGTTAAAAGGTTTTCTTGACATTTCGTCTGGATTTAGAACATATGCAATACCTATATTTATAAGTATGTTCTGTAATTGAAAACATACAGTTTTTTCCCTCATTTCACAGCAGTTTAAATGATTAACAATGATATTAAGGCATCCTGTCCATTGACAAACTATGGAATTTTAAATGCAAACACTACAGACAAATTTGGTATAGATGATTCATCCTTATACACTGTAGTTGGCTTAAAATACGTGTGTATTTTTGATAAGCCAAAGGAGCTACCTTAAGACTGTGATCACTATTATTTGGCTTGTAGGCTGTTTCTGTTTCCTATCAAGCAAACAGTATTAACTTGATTATACAAGTCTTTTTAAAGTTCCCAAATTGCTTGATCTGTATTCCAACTCAAAAGCTGAGTGGTCCAGAACCCAGCGTCACAGACAAGACCCAAATGGAGGTGGAATCTTCTCTGACTAGAAAGTTTTATAACTGAATGTGATTAAATAGTGTTAATTATCTGTAGTACTCAGAGAATAAGACAGTATATCAGAGATAATCCTGATATTTTTATTTGAGACATATATAGAAGTAGATATTTCCCTATTTGGTTTTGGATTATAATTCAGTTGATACACTGTAAATTATCCTTAACAGTTAATCTTAGAAATTACAGAAATAATATACAAGGAAATTTTGTTTAATTCTAAAAATCTTTTAGATAGATAGATATACAGACACTGGGAGTTCACTTTATGTGCTTCAAAAGAAATACTGAACTGAGGTGAAATACAGAAAGTTTAAAAAAAAAAAAGGAGCCCCAATTTTCTTTTTCAAAGACCTCTGTTATTCACCAATTTACTCTCAGTATAATCTGGGATACGAAATTCCCACATTATTTCTTTTTCTGACACCAGTTTTAGAGAGAGCATTGTAATGTACGATTTTATCTTATTTCAGTGTTGTAAGTATGATGATAAATTCTTTCAGTCTACGTTGCAGCCAGGACTATTATTATTTCTGCATATTTCCTCAATGTTGGTGTGAAACTAAACCAAACACTGTATTTTTTTTAATGAAAACGTCACAGACAAATGTAATTTCATATGTGAGTTTGGGTTAATTATATATTGTCACATAAACCAAGAAATACATGGACTTCATGTGTTTTTTCCCACAGATGAAATACTTCCTGGTTCACTACCATCTGTTCAAAATATTCTTTTTCTGTTTGTTTGTTTTGTTTTGTTTTTTTGTGGTACGCGGGCCTCTCACTGTTGTGGCCTCTCCCGTTGCGGAGCACAGGCTCCGGACGCGCAGGCTCAGTGGCCATGGCTCATGGGCCCAGCCGCTCCCGCAGCATGTGGGATCTTCCCGGACCGGGGCACGAACCCGTGTCCCCTGCATCGGCAGGCGGACTCTCAACCACTGCGCCACCAGGGAAGCCCCAAAATATTCATTTTTATTTTCATGTACTACCATGGGCAATGAAATCATTCTTTTTTGTGACTTCACTATGCTAGGTAATGAAATTATCTTTGTTTTTTTTTGGGCGGGGTCCAGTGAACATTAATAAAACTATGGTCTTTGGATAGCTACATAAAAATCATCAATTAGGAAACGTAAGAAGTAATTTCCAAAATAAGTGACTAGCTAAGATTTTTTATATCATAAATATATACCTATTGCAAATAGACAAAAGGAAGAACAGTTACACAGTAGGATGGGGGTGCCCACTCAGTGGGAAGAGGAAATATCTCTTCAGTCCTCTTTTTTAACCCTACATTCTATAGCTAAAGAAAGAAAGGTTTGGGGAAATTAAATGACTAGGCTATAACAACAATGAATATGCAGAAAAACTGGGCTATTTCCATTTTGGAAAAAAAGTACAGAAGATTTGGAATTCAAATCCCAATTCCTATAATATTTCTAAACTCAAGGAAAGAAAACGTTGGTGATGGATAACTCCACAGTTATAAAAATGCTGTGGTAATATTCCATCACTGAATACAAAATTTAATTGCTTAGTTACTTCTTTTAAGACTAGACCACGAACGAGAAGTACATGAGAGCAAAACAAGAAAGGCACTCAAATACAGCAATATTTTTCTCATATGTAAATGGTCTTAAAATGTCTATATGTAGATAAATATCTATTTTCAGACAAGAAGTCTCAAGACCATTTCAATAGGTAAATATTTAAAACAATGTAAAATTAATGTCCTATGAATTAAGCACACAATCCCTACCCCTGCCCCATAAAACAAATGGAAAGGACATACAAAGGATTCACCCCACCACTACTACCACCAACATAACTGAATAACATACTCAACATAAACCTATCTCTTCTGTCTTATTAATTTCTAAAATCACACTCAGCCTAAATGTTCACTTTTTTCGTTAGAAGATAATGTCAATACCTGATAAAATGTAGTAACAAGCACTGTGTAATCTATATAAATGACCTATGTATAAATGTTGTTATGGTAATTAGGATCCCAGTTTTCAGTAATTTAATTTTACTGTAATATTTATAAGTATTAAAAAATTACTGTTTTTCTTGGTGTTACACTGTTTTTCCATTATTTTAACAAATCTGAAATGTGATTCATGTTTTGAGATGTTTCCAGAAAGTTATATTTTGCATTGAAATCCAACAACAAAAAGTAGTTTGGCCACAAACAAAACTCCTCTCTCTAATCTTAAAACCCTTTTAAGGTATTATTATTTTAAGTCTCAATTTCCAGTTATTAGGTTATTGTGTTACTAGTGAGGTAGTTATTGTGTTACTAGTTTGAATTTCCTCCAGAGCCAGTAGGGTCCTATTTACTTCCAGAGGTCTCTGAAAACGTCACCTTAGAATTGAAGGGGAGATTGCAAAAAATGGTAATAAGAAGTCTGTTGGGGGTGTCACAACAAAATACCACAGGCTGGGTAGCTTAAACAACACGAAGTTATTTTCTCACAGTTATAGAGGCTAAAAGTCCAAGATCAAGGTGACAGCATGTTTGGTTTCTGATGAGAGCTCTCTTCCTGTCTTGTAGACAGCCACCTTCTCACTTTGTCCTCACATGGCAGGGTGGGGGTGGGGAATCAGAGGAGTTCAAGTTCTCTGGTGTCTCTTTTTGTAAGGGCACTAGTCCCATCATGAGGGTCCCACCCTTATTACCTCATCTCAACCTAATTATCTCTCAAAGGACCCACCTCCAAATACCACTGCTTTGGGGATTAGGACTTCAATATATGAACTGCCGGGTGGGACGGAGACAAATTCAGTCCAGAGCAAGGGGATGATGAGAGACAAGCACAGGCTTCAAGCCCAAGCCTAGTTCCAGCCATTACGTGGATCCTGACCACTTTCCTTCCTCCAGAGCTAGATTTCCACTCCACTACTCACTTCCTTTTTTTTTTTTTTTTTTTCCTCTTCCATGGTCAAATCCACTTTCTTAGGGCCTGATCCCTCCTTCTTTAAGACACTTTATTTTAACCAGGACTTCCTCTCTCAATCATCCCACAGGAAAGAGACAAACTAGAAAAACCAAGAAATGTCCTTCAACCAGCCCTGGTCTTTTTTCAGGTGAAATGCATCTAAGGACCAATTACAACTGACAATATCTCATTTTAAAAAGGAATATCATTATTAAAACTGGTATTTCATAAAAAAAAAACCTAGAAACAAATGAGAATGGAGACACGACGACCCAAAATCTATGGGATGCAGCAAAAGCAGTTCTAAAAGGGAAGTTTATAGCAATAAAATCCTACCTTAAGAAACAGGAAACATCTTGAATAAACAACCTAAACTTGCACCTAAAGCAATTAGAGAAAGAGGAACAAAAAACCCCCAAAGTTAGCAGAAGGAAAGAAATCGTAAAAATCAGATCAGAAATAAATGAAAAAGAAATGAAGGAAATGATACAAAGATCAATGAAACTAAAAGCTGGTTCTTTGAGAAGATAAACAAAATTGATAAATCATTAGTCAGACTCATCAACAAAAAAAGGGAGAAGACTCAAATCAATAGAATTAGATTTGAAAAAGAAGTAACAACTGACACTGCAGAAATACAAAAGATCATGAGAGATTACTACAAGCAACTCTATGCCAATAAAATGGACAACCTGGAAGAAATGGACAAATTCTAAGAAATGAACAACCTGCCAAGACTGAATCAGGAAGAAATAGAAAATATGAACAGACCAATCACAAGCACGGAAATTGAAACTGTGATTAAAAATCTTCCAACAAACAAAAGCCCAGGACCAGATGGCTTCACAGGCGAATTCTATCAAGCATTTAGAGAAGAGCTAACACCTATCCTTCTCAAACTCTTTCAAAATATAGCAGAGGGAGGAACACTCCCAAACTCATTCTACGAAGCCACCATCACCTTGATACCAAAACCAGACAAGGATGTCACAAAGAAAGAAAACTACAGGCCAATATCACTGATGAACATAGATGCAAAAATCCTCAACAAAATACTAGCAAACAGTATCCAACAGCACATTAAAAGGATCATACACCATGATCAAGTGGGGTTTATTCCAGGAATGCAAGGATTCTTTAATACATGCAAATCAAACAATGTGATAAACCATAGTAACAAATTGAAGGAGAAAAACCACATGATCATCTCAATAGATGCAGAGAAGCTTTAGACAAAATTCAACACCCATTTTTGATAAAAACCCTGCAGAAAGTAGGCATAGAGGGAACTTTCCTCAACATAATAAAGGCCATATATGACAAGCCCACAGCCAACATCATCCTCAATGGTGAAAAACTGAAAGCATTTCCACTAAGATCAGGAAACAAGACAAGGTTGCCCACTCTCAGCACTCTGATTCAACATAGTTTTGGAAGTTTTAGCCACAGCAATCAGAGAAGAAAAGGAAATAAAATGAATCCAAATCGGAAAAGAAGAAGTAAAGCGGTCACTGTTTGCAGATGACATGATACTATACATAGAGAATCCTAAAGATGCTACCAGAAAACTACTAGAGCTAATCAAAGAATTTGGTAAAGTAGCAGGATACAAAATTAATGCACAGAAATCTCTGGCATTCCTATACACTAATGATGAAAAATCTGAAAGTGAAATCAAGAAAACACTCCCACTTACCAATGCAACAAAAAGAATAAAGTATCTAGGAATAAACCTACCTAAGGAGACAAAAGACCTGTATGCAGAAAATTATGACACTGATGAAAGAAATTAAAGATGATACAAATAGATAGAGAGATATACCATGTGCTTGGATTGGAAGAATCAACATTGTGAAAATGACTCTATGACCCAAAGCAATCTACAGATTCAATGCAATCCCTATCAAACTACCACTGGCATTTTTCACAGAACTAGAACAAAAAGTTTCACAATTTCTATGGAAACACAAAAGACCCCGAATAGCCAAAGCAATCTTGAGAACGAAAAACGGAGCTGGAGGAATCAGGCTCCCTGACTTCAGACTATACTACAACGCTACAGGAATCAAGACAGTATGGTACCGGCACAGAAACAGAAAGACAGATCAATGGAACAGGATGGAAATCCCAGAGATAAACCCACGCACATATGGTCACCTTATCTTTGATAAAGGAGGCAGGAATGTACAGTGGAGAAAGGACAGCCTCTTCAATAAGTGGTGCTGGGAAAACTGGACAGGTACAAGTAAAAGTATGAGATTAGATCACTCCCTAACACCATACACAAAAATAAGCTCAAAATGGATTAAAGACCTAAATGTAAGGCCAGAAACTATCAAACTCTTAGAGGGAAACATAGACAGAACACTCTATGACATACATCACAGCAAGATCCTTTCTGACCCACCTCCTAGAGAAATGGAAATAAAAACAAAAATAAACAAATGGGACCTCATGAAACTTCAAAGCTTTTGCACAGCAAAGGAAAACATAAACAAGACCAAAAGACAACCCTCAGAATGGGAGAAAACATTTGCAAATGAAACAACTGACAAAGGATTAATTTCTAAAATTTATAAGCAGCTCATGCAGCTTAATAACAAAAAAACAAACAACCCAATCCAAAAATGGGCAGAAGACCTAAACAGACATGTCTCCAAAGAAGATATACAGATTGCCAACAAACACATGAAAGAATGCTCAACATCACTAATCATTAGAGAAATGCAAATCAAAACTACAATGAGATATCATCTCATACCGGTCAGAATGGCCATCATCAAAAAATCTAGAAACAATAAATGCTGGAGAGGGTGTGGAGAAAAGGGAACCCTCTTGCACTGTTGGTGGGAATGTAAATTGATACAGCCACTGTGGAGAACAGTATGGAGGTTCCTTAAAAAACTACAAATAGAACTACCATATGACCCAACAATCCCACTACTGGGCATATACCCTGAGAAAACCAAAAAGAGTCGTGTACCACAATGTTCACTGCAGCTCTATTTACAATAGCCCAGAGATGGAAACAACCTAAGTGTCCATCATTGGATGAATGGATAAAGAAGATGTGGCACATATATACAATGGAATATTACTCAGCCATAAAAAGAAACGAAATTGAGCTATTTGTAATGAAGTGGATAGACCTAGAGTCTGTCATACAGAGTGAAGTAAGTCAGAAAGAGGAGACAAATACCATATGCTAACACATATATATGGAATTTAAGAAAAAAAAATGTCATGAAGAACCTAGGGGTAAGACAGGAATAAAGACACAGACCTACTAGAGAATGGACTTGAGAATATGGGGAGCGGGAAGGTAAGCTGTGACAAAGCAAGAGAGAGGCATGGACACATATACACTACCAAACGTAAGGTAGATAGCTAGTGGGAAGCAGCCGCATAGCACAGGGAGATCAGCCGGGGTCTTTGTGACCGCCTGGAGGGGTGGGATAGGGAGGGTGGGAGGGAGGGAGACGCAAGAGGGAAGAGATATGGGAACATATGTATATATATAACTGATACATTTTGTTGTAAAGCAGAAACTAACGCACCATTGTAAAGCAATTATACTCCAATAAAGATGTTAAAAAAAAAACACATTAAAAAAAATTCTGTGCTGAGCTCTAGTACATACAACTCTGGTTCTAGTAGATCTTCTCTGTGTCTATAATCGCCCTCATGAAAAAAAAAAACAAAAAAAAAACTGGTATTTCAGAATTATACAAAATAGTACTTACATACTGTTTATGCCATTTTGCTCTACTACTCAACTGCTATCTTTGTGCTACATTATTAATTTAATTATAGACACATAGGGGGTATTAAAAAAATGTTAATTCAGTCTCCTCTCCCTTCCCCTCCATTATATTCTGCTTCTTTCCTTCAGACTACTTTGCCAAAGTGGCTCTTTGGAAATCCTTTCTGTGGAGCTAAACCTGGTAGTATTAAATACTTACCTGTTGTTACTAATTCCTCTATATCTAGAAAACTGTATTGGCTCTGCAATGCATTCCAAAGTAAACCGAAGTCAATTTTCATGCATGTACTTAAAAAATATATATCTAGACCTCCCAAGATGTAGGTTTAAAAACTTGATAAGGATATAGGCTTTGGAATTAGACTGCCTAAGTCTGACATAAGGCAGTCTGTGTGACTTTGGGGAAGTTATAGCACCTCTCTGAGCTCAGATGTTTTTAACTTTAAAATTAGGATATAATAGTGCCTCTCTTAGAGGGCTGTCATTGGGACTAAGTGTTATAATACATGGAAAGCATTTAATACAATGCTTTTCACATAGTGAACAGTCAATACCTGCTAGTTTTATGAAAGCCCTTTAAGGTAATCCAAAGTAATGATTTTTTTTTTGTACTGATGAGAATAAATGGGATTAATAAAGTGTATATCACCCCACCCCCCAAAAAATATCCTAAGAGGGGGAAAATGTAACTCAGAATCTCTTGCTCAAAGACTCCTTGTTTAGAAGTTACAATGACTTATATACCTCTATTAGAGAATAGAATCTAGCATCTTACTTTCCAAAATGAGGTAAGAAGGCTGTGTTTTACTTCACCACAGAACCTCTAACAAATGAAGAAAATTTCAACTCAGTGTAACCCAGGTACACTCTCAGATCTTGGCTATGGGTTGCAAACAAACCTCTCTGTGTCTTCCCTTTTGTTCAAATGATATATCAACTCGAAGGTCCTTGACTGCATGGTCAGCAAACATTCACATTTTTGGCAGAAGGCTGGAAGCAGTATCTTAGTACTGTTTTATATAGGGAGTAAGGAACAGTAAAAATCTGCTAACTGATCTTTTTCTCTGATGTCCTAAAACTTCAGTCTCAATTAAGAGTAAAGCAATCACAGTAAGGCCTGGCTTGAGAGGAATTCCTAATTTTGGCAAATCTTAAGACCTTTAGGAAAATGAAAAAAAAATTGCTCTCTTCTTGCTGTATTCTAGTTATTACGATTATATTCTGTTCTAAGTTAAATGAAACAACATAGATGATGTGGATAGCATTATATGGAGGCTAGTTTCCTTTGTTTTACTAATAAATCAGGATGTACATAAGAGAAAAATTGATGGATCACCACAGTTTGCATGGTAAAAAGAAAATCAGAGAGATTTTTCCAGAATCTTTTTTTTTTCCATTCTTGTGAGCATGCTGCTTCTGTCTTCCTTACTTTAAGAGGCATATAAGTCAATTTACTTCACAACAAAGACTATAAACCCTACATATCCGGCTTGTAAACTCTGCTAATCAGATGGATTCTGATAAAGCCGATGTTTTTAAACTTTTAAAACTCATTCCCTGCTTTACCCCCAAATTAAGCAACAAAAATTGGCCATATTTGAGGTCCTTAGTTTCTTTATAATAGTATGTTGGTCATACAATGTAGCCTCAAGCAGCTATCTCACTACAAGGCCCATGTTAACAGTGGTTTAGTTGTACTGGTCTTTTATTAAAGAGCTTTTTAATCATGAAACTCTTATTCTAACTTTATAAGATGTTGGTTAAACAGGGATTTGCTTTACTGGCAAAACTAAAGTGTAGTATTAAATAAGTAAGGATTACATACAATTTTAAAATAAATATTTAAAATCACTGAAACTTATTTTAAGTAAAATGTTAAAAATTCATATATTATACTTTTCCTATTTTTCTTCTTAATAAGTTCTAGTTTTAAATTTTTAAATAAAGGTTCAATACCTCGAAAGAGAAGGATGGCATCCACAAATTTAAAAGACACGAAACTGTTTCAAAAAAAATTTTTTAAGCCTTCTATAGTATATACTGTATATGCTTTCTAAAGTTCCTTAAAATATTATCCACTCAATACCTTCTACTCATCTCTACATCTAATGGGACATAAGCGTATTTCATCAGAGATGAAATTCTTCAATGACTGCTAAAATGAGAATCAAAAAATTATTATAATCTAGTAGTTTGGCTTGCAGCAAGCATTAATCAGAAGTCATAATAAATCCACATGCTTCTTTAGACAGCCCATTAGTCAAACAGTTTTCTATGATAACGACATTGACTAATGGGCTCTGAGTTAGAAGGGTCAATCATAAACTCATCAAATGCTTCATTTAATTTCTTAATTTGGACAAACACAATTTGTTTATGGGAAAGATATCAGGTGTTCATGAATGAATAATGGCTATGAAACCAAACTCCATTAATCAGCTCATGATTACAAATGACTTAGAGATTGTTTATTCTAATTTCATTCATTTGGGTCAACAAAGAAAACATGAGCAAATGAAACCATTTGGGAAAAAATGGCACACTTATTTCTCCATATTTAATAAGGCAATGATAAATACTCTTTCAATAACTATATCAAAAGGACTTTATTACTCAGGTTGATACCATTCCTTTTTCAACTGAGTTGTTAATGCCTATGATTTATAAGGAGACCAGTTAAGAAGAAACAAAACACAAAAAACAAGATCGTACACTCCTCAATGTTACTAAAGTTACATTCATTTTATAAGACTTCTCTCTTGACTCCCCAGGCAGGTAGTTACTACTGTGTTTCCATCGCACTTTGTAACTTTGCCTGACATATTGTAGGGTCTCGACATTTGTAAAACAGGTGAATGGTTTGTAGTACTATGTGCTATTATTTTGTTTACATGGTTCTGTCCTACACTAAACTGTGAGTTCCAAAGGGGCAGAAATAGTGTCTTAGGGATCTCTGTATTTCCATTGCCTAGTATAAGCCCTGGCACAATTTATTTTTGTTTAAATAAACTCTAAAGAAAAATACTCTATCATATAAAATTCTGATTAAGTAAATTTAGTGACAGTAAAATTTGGAGGTTCTGCATTATTTTGAAAGTACTCAAGAACAGCCAACTAAGGAAGAAGGAAATGTTTTTAAATTACTAAAAGACATCTGTTCTCCCTTTGCCTTCTCCCTTCTTTTTCTACTGTCACTAAATGGCACTGAGGGTAATGAGGCTTCTCATTGGCCTATCCAGGACTGCTGACTGTTCCAGCAGCCATTAGGTGCTGTGCTGGATAAACTTGATTTGCTCCTTCTGATCGACTCTGTGGCCACCTCCACCCTGACCTGGCTATGAACTTTATGGACTACATCAAATAGGTTGCCTTGCCTTTCAGCTACTGTTTGGGTTTAGCCAATAGAAGGCACTGAAGGTAGGCCAATTAGAGGCAAGAGGAATGAGGTTAAGGTTTATTTCTTGCTGGCCTAGGGAGTTTGACAGTGGCTGCCTTTCTCTTCTAAAGATACAGTTTCTGTTGGGATGGCTCTCTCTTATAACAAGCTCTCAAATGTTCTATAGCTGCTTTCTTCCCTTTCCCTTCTTAGGCCTAAGGCCTACAGATGGCAAAGACTCACAGCTCTTGCTAGGCCAGGAATCTTGCTGATTCTTCTTAAACCTGCCCAACCCTTTAACAGTCCCTACATTGAACTATTTGCATATGCCTTTGAGTGTGCCATTTATTTCCTGCAGCCACCCTGATGGTACACTTGCTTATCTTTGGCTACCACACTCCCTCCCAAGCCCCCGGAGGTTTGAGGTGCAATCTATACTCTATTACAGTCAGTATTATAGTATCAAGTTAGCTTAATCCTGGCCCATCTTTTTTTGTCCGGGGATGCTGGTCTCTACCACTATGCTTCAGGAAAATTAGAGTTTGCTTCAAACTCTAAACGATAACTGTTTCTATTCCTGACTTGGACTATTAATCATGCCCTACTGATGGGTTGATGATGAAAGTTTCTGGATGTCTTATCTATTCCTGATTCCTTATCTGATTCCTTCATTTCAGCTCTCAGTCCTGACCTGTTGAGTCTCAAGTTTCCAGATTAGGGAAAATAAAAATTATTTTCACTAATATAAAACAAAATTCCTAACAAGTAGAAGCCTTTAATGAGTAGGCTACTTCATAAAGAACTAATACACTAATAAAGCTTTTATAAATAAAATGTATGATATAATTTATGAGCTCTTTTATTTAAATACAATCAATGCTTCTCAGTTATAAAACACGATCAAAAAATTTTTTTAATATTAAATATACTGTAAGAAAGACATATCCCATGTACCTACACCTCTGGGGAATGAAGTTCCATAATTTAACTCTCTAGAACTGACCTATTAAACTTCCAACATGTAAATTACTTGCTTCTGATTGATATCTTTCTATAACACATTATAAACTTGTACACTATCTTTAAAGTTTTCAATTATAAAAGAAATACCAACTTAAAAAAAAACAACAAAGGACCATAGAAAAGTAGAAAATAGATGCACACCACCACTACCATTACTCTCTTCCTCATTACAGTTTGGTGGATATTTTTCCAGGGCTTTTTCCATGCATTTTAAACACACATGCGCGCACGCGAGTTGCAAAAAATATATACACGTCATCATCCTGTACTTTTGCTTTTGCATGGTGCTTTTTTCACCTTAATGACTTCATAGACATCTTTCTTTGTTAGTCAACATATACAGTATTTAACAATTGATTTTTGTGTGGTTTTCTTGTTTTTTGTGACCTTTATGAAATTGCTTATTAATTCTAAAGGGTATTTTGTTTGTTAGAGTCCTTGGTGGGTTTTTTTTTTTCTTTTTCTCATTGCCCTAGCTATAACTTTCCAGTATTATGCTGAATAAGAGTGATGAAGTGGACAGCCATTCCTGCATTTTGTATATTTATAAATCATAATTTTCTCTATGTTAAAAAAATATATACAGTATTTTGCCTGATCGCCACGTCTTCTTAACAGAGTACTGCTGAACTCCCTTCAGCCTTTCCTTGATGACTTAGAGCATCATAATGAATACTGAAACATTATGTAAAGTTTGAGATATAAAAAAACAATGTCCTTAAAGGAGCATGTATAAAGATACTGCCAGTCAGCAGGCTCATAGTCTAATAGTTTTTGAGATCTTTTGTCTGATATTTATAATTTCCTTGTCTTCCTTGTCAGGAATTATATGCCTTTCTTGAGTATTTTCTACCATTATTGTCTAATTTACTCTCATTAACCTGATAGAGGTTTAAAAGTAAGGTATCCAGAAAATATAAGGCATCAAAATCAGTGAAGAAAAGAAGAATTATTTAACAAATGGTGCTGAAACTGATTAGCTCTTTGCAGAAGAACAAACAACCAACCAAACTAAACAAATAAACCTGTCTTTAGCATCAACACTAAATTCCAGAAAAATTCAAGAGTTAATGATAGAATATTCATAAAAACAATAACCAAAAGAAAATACTGAATATTTAATAGCTGAAGGCTTTTATGGATGAAAGAATTTGGTCTAACCTAAAGAGAGGTCTGGTCTTTGTCTTTAGCTTCTGGAAAGCCAGAGTGATTAGAATATCTTGATTATTCATGGTGGGCCTGTCAGACCAATTCTGATATTTATGCTCATAAGGTAACTAAGGGTGAAGCCAGCCACGGCCAATAGTATTAGCAAGGGGGCTGGCCACACCAAAAGACCAACTATTTAGAGGGTTTGGGCTCTGGGCCATATGATGTCAGCCCTACCTCCTTTCAGGTAGGTTGAGTTCAATCAAATAAGCAATGAATTAATCAGTCATGCATATGTAACAATGACTGGATAAAATCTCTAGACATTGAAGCTTAGGTGAGCTTCCTGGGCTGGCAATACCCCATGATTATTGTCACACATTGATGCCAGGAGGATGACATATCCTGAGGAAGACAGGAACTTCCTTTGGAACCCTCCTAGACTTAGCCCTATGTGTCTCTTCCATTGGCTGGTTCTAATTTGTATCATTTCCTGTTAATCAATGTGACCATGAGAACAACAGCTTTCAGTGACTTCTCTGACTCTTTCTGGTGAAACATCATCAAATTAGAGGGTGATTTTGGGAAAGCCCTGGACCTTCCGTTGGGATCAGAATTCTTGAACAGACTTGGCAGTCTGGAGGACTGTGCCCTTGACCTCACAGTTTGGCTAATTCCAGGTTCTTTTCTAAGCTTAAACACAATGTAAGGTGCACAAAAAGGATATGGTTAAGTAAAAGATTAACAAAGTTTATTAAATACAAATCTAAAAATTCTGTATGCCAAAAATTAGCAAATAAGGTTAAAAAGAAACAACACCCTAAAAATAACACACAAAAGCAAGATAACAGATACAGGATTGATAAGATATTAAGAATAAAGAAAAGTCAATAGGAAAAATGCAAAATACTCATAAGAGTTAACAAAGAAAACACAAAAGTTTACAAAATAATTAAAGGGAAAATACAATGGACTAATTATCAAATGATATGATAGAGTGTACACCATACATATTATCATATCAATAAGTATGAACAGGCTCAACTCACCTCTTAAACAGATTTTCAAATAACTTACAAAAGCAAGACCTAACGATATGCTGTATACAAAAGGCACACCTAAAACAAAATGATTCAGAAAGTCTAAAAATAAAAGAGATGAGCAAAAGTATACAAGGCAAATGGGAACAATACAGCAGGACTTGGAATCCTGATATCAAAGTAGATTTCAAGCCAAAAAACATGAAATGTGACACAGAAGGACAATTTTTAATGGTAAAGGCAACAACTCAAGATGAAGATACTATTATTAATAGTATCTATGCATTAAATACCATAATATTACATTTGTAAAGTAGAAATGACAGAATATGCAACAAGGTATAGAAAGAAACAGTCTATATAGCATTTTCAGTTTTAGACTGGGTAAACTAGACCAAAAAAAATAGTAACAAAGGGAAGGTACAGAACAACTAAAAAGAAACATAACCAATAAGGTAAATCTTTATAAATACATATATCAAACTTTATACTTTGCAAATAGGAAATACATTTTCTTCTCCAGTGTTCATGGAATATTCATAAAAATAAACGTAAGTAAATTCCATAAAGCAGAAATATTACAAAAGCCACTCTCTGGTCAAAACATAATAAAACTAGAAATTAATAACAAAATCAAACTGTAAAAAGGCCCTTTAACCTGGAAATTAAATAACTCCTAGTTCAAAGGGGAAATAGAAGGCCAAATCATAGAATTTCTAAAAACTAATAACAAAACCCTATACTCAGAATTTATGGTATATATTTACAGCAGTAATCAGAGAAAAACTGGAAACCTTAACAAAAATAAAAATGCATAAGTTAAATTACTAAATCAAAAACCTTGGGGAAAAAACAAGAAGCAAACTGAAAGAAAGCATAAGGAGAGAAATGATAAAAGCAGGTTGGAAAATGGAAAAATGAAAGATCGAATTAATAAATCATCAAAATTCTCATTCTTTTGAAAGTTATTTAAATACCTAACAGAAAAACAAAATAAGAATTGAACAGGAGGAAATAATCATTGAAACAGAAAAAACTACCAAACTCATAAGAGACTATTTTGCAGACCTCTATATAAATATTGATAAATTTGAAAACACAGATTAAATGGATAATTTACTATGAAAATCCACTTTGCCAAAATTAAACTATTTAGAGATTACTAAGCTCAAACAGATCATTTCATATAAGAAATAGAGAATATTATCAACTACCAAAAAGGCACCAGGTCCATGCTGTTTCACAGGGGAAATCCACTAAACTATTATATCAAAGATAGTTCTGATATTATAAAAATTAGTCCCGAGCATAGAAAATGAAAAATAAAAACTGTTTTTATGAAGCAAATATAACAGTGATATATAAACCAGATAAAGGAAGCAGATGAAAAAAGAAAATTACTGACCAATGCCACATATGAATATTAATGCAAAAAATAAATGAAATAGGGTACGGAATGCAACATTACATTAAAAAATTATATACCATTAACAAATAGGATTCATTACAGGTTATGTAAGGATGGTTCAATATTAAGAAATCATTAAATATAATATATTAAAGATCTAATGCTCATATCAACAGATGCAGAAAAAAATTGACAAAATCTAATATCCATTCATGATAAAAACTCTCAGTAAACTAAGAAAAGAGGGGAACTTCCTCAACTTGGTAAAGAATATCTACAAAGAAATTATAGCTAACATCATACTTAATCGTGAGAACTTGAAGCTTTCCCACTAAAATCAGGTACAAGGTAACCAAGTACCCTCTCACCCCTCCTTTTAACATCATACTAGAAGTGCCAGCAAATGCAGTAAGACACAAAAGGAAATACACAGTATGTATATCGAGGAAAAAGAAATAAAACTCTTTGTTTGCTGATAACATGCTCATCTATGAAGGAACTCTAAAAGAATCAACAGAAATACACCTGGAATTAATAAGTAATTATATAGCAAGGTTGCAGGATACAAGATTAACAAACAGAAGCCAATCAGTTTACTATATGCCAGCAATGAACAGGCAGAATTTAAAATTAAAAACAATACCATTTACATTAACACCCAGAAAAGTGAAATATGTATAAATCTAACAAAATATGTATAAGATTTATATAAGAAAAATGAAAACATTATGATGAACAAAATCAAAGAAGATCTAAATAAATAGATATTTCAAGTTTATGACAGGAAGACTCAATATTGTCAAGATGTCAGTTCTTCCCAACTTGATCTACAGATTCAATGCAATCCTAATAAAAATTTCAACTAGTTATTTTGTGGATATCAACAAAATGACTGAAGTTTATACAAAGAGGCAAAAGACCCAGAATACCCAATACAATATTGTAGGAGAAGAATAAAGTTGGAGGACTGACATTACTGGACTTTGAGACTGACTATAAAGCAACAGTAATCAAGACAGTGTGGTACTGGCAAAAGAATAAACAAATAGATCAAATAAACAAATGAAACAGAACAGAAAGTCCAGAAATAGACCCACATAAATACAGTCAACTGATCTTTGACAAAGGACCAAATGGAGAAAAGATAACATTTTCAATAAATGGTGCTGGAACAGCTGGACATTCACATGCAAAAAAAAAAAAAAAAATCAGCCAACATACACCCTTACAACAAGACCTTACACCCTTCACAAAAATTAACCCCCAGTGAATAACAGACATAAATGTAAAACACAAAATGATGAAACTCCTGGAAGATAACATAGGAGAAAACCTAGATGACCTTCATTACAGCAATGAGTTTTTAGATAATATGACCAAAGGCATGGTTCATGAAAGAAATAATTGATAAGCTGGACTTCATTAAAATTTGTGGTCTGTGAAAGACAATGTCAAGAGAATGGGAATACAAGCCACAAACTATGAGAAAATATTTGCAAAAGACACATCTGGTAATGGACTGTTTCCCAAACTACACAAAGAACTCTTAAAACTCAACAAAAGGAAAATGAACAACCCAATTAAAATATGGGCCAAAGACCTTAAGAGACAACTCACCAAAGAAGATACACAGATGGCAAACAAACATTTGAAAAGATGTTCAGCATCATATGTCATTAGGAAATTGCAATGAGATACCACTACACACTTTATAGGATGGCCAAAATCCAGAACACTGACAACACTAAATGCTGATGATGAGGATATGGAGCAACAGGAAATCTCATTTATTGTTGGTGGGAATGCAAAACGGCACGGCCACTTTGGAAGACAGTCTGGCAGTTTCTTAGAAAAATAAGCATACTCTTACCATAAAATCCAGCCACTACACTCCTTAGTATTTACCCAAAGGAGCTGAAAACTTATTCCCATACAAAAACCTGCTCACCAGTGTCTATAGCAACTTTATTCATAATTGCCCAAACTAGGAAGCAACCAAGATGTATTTCAGTAGGTGAATGGATAAATAAGCTGTGGTACCAGACAGTGGGATATTATTCAGTGTTAAATTCAGGGCTAAAAAGAAATGAGCTATCAAGCCCTGAAGAGACCAGAGGAATCTTAAATGCATACTAATAAATGAAATAAACCAATCTGAAAAGCCTATATACTATATGATTTCAACTACAGGTCAGTCTGGAAAAGGCAAAACCATGGAGACAATAAAAAGATCATTGATTGCCAGTGGCTGGGGGTGAGAGGAAGGGATGAATAGGTGGTGCACAGAGGATTTCAAGGGCAGTGAAAATATGCTGTAATGGTGGATATGTGTCATTATTCATTTGTCCAAACTCATAGAATATATAACACCAAGAGTGAACTGTAATGTAATATAAACTCTGGTCTTCCAGTGATTATGATTATTAATGTAGGTTCATCAATTGTAACAGATGTATCACTCTGGTAGGGGATGTTGATAATGGAGGACGGTATGTGTGGGGAAGGGGTTATATGAGAAATCTCTGGACCTTCCCCTTAATTTTGCTGTGAACCTTAAAACTTCTCTAAAAAAATAAAATAAATGTTAAAAAATTAAACATTATTTTTAAAAATCTAATAAAAAATCATATGGTTATTACCGTAGACACTGAAAAAGCCTGGCAAAATTCAACACCCAATACTAATATGAAAAAAGAAAAACACTCAAGAAAAATAGGAATTAATAGAGAATTAAAATCCCTCTCTCTCTCTCTCTCTCTCTCTCACACACACACACACACACACACACACATACACACACACACCCTTAGTCATAAAGCTGGCATTTTTCCTTAATGGGGTAAAAACAGAGGCGTTTCCACTAAGATCAAGGCTAAGGTAAGTATACCATTATCTTCACTACTATTTAACACTGTACTAAATTAGTGACAAAAAAATTGAATCACTATGTTGTACACCTGAAACTAATACTGTAAATAAACCATATTTCAATTAAAAAAAAGTTTTCAAAGGAAAAAAATTACAGACAAAAATACTGGAAAAGGATAAGTAAAACACATTCTATTTGTAATAATATGTTAATATACTTGGAACACACAGAGGATCAATGTTAAAATCTCAAACAATAAATTAGTACAGTAGAATTTCTAAATAAATAAACCAAAATTAAAACCCTCATATATATATATACACATAATAACCAGATGACATAATGGTAGAGAAATCCCATTTACAATAGCATCAAAGGTATAAACATAACAAAACATGTAAAACCTAAAAGTGGAAAACCATTCTTGGAAGCCATAAAAGTAGACTTGATTCAGTGGAAAGACATTCCTCATACCTGGATAGGATATCTCAACATCATCAAGATGTCATTTCTGTTTAAATTCATTTTTAAATTTCACACAATCCCAATAAGAATGCCAACAAGAATTTTTATGGAGCTAAACTGATATTAAAGTTCAGTGGATAAAAATAGTGTAATCTGTTTTACATACCTTGATCATCACCAAAAAAAATTCACATGAACTATTTATAAAGCAGAAATAAATTCTGATGTCCTATCTGCAGATTAACCTTACCACAAATAAATAATAGTAGGTCATTTTGTAGATGGTAAGGTTTTCTTTTCCTTATGGGGTTCCAGATATTTCTCTGTTGAATGGCGCAGGAGCAAATCTACCTTGAGATTACTGATTAGAAAAAGAGGTCTGTATTGAAGGGCAGCAGCATCTTCACCAGCTAACAGTGTACAATGTAATAAATAAAAGTTAAGAGTATCTATTCTACACTGTAAAAATATGACAGAAGAGTAATTCTCATAATTTTTTATTTTTCAACCATTCTTACTGCATTCTTTATATAGTGAAAGGAGAAATTTTAATTAAGCCTAAAATATGTAATTTTCAAGTAAAATTAACCAGCATCTTGACTCAAGTAAAAAAATAGTTCAGATAACCTATTACTGACCAACTAATAGATCTGAATAGCTCCCAATTAAAAAATGAACTGAGGAACTGAACAGACATTTTTCCAAAGACATACAAATGTCCAAAGACATACAAAAGGTACATGAAACGATGTGTAAGATCGCTAATCATCAGCCAATTGTAAATCAAAACCACAATGAGTTATCACCTCACACTTGTTAGAATGGCTATCGTCAAAAAAGACAAAATATAATAAATGTTGGTGAGGATATAGAGAAAAGGGAAATCTTGCACACTATTTGTAGGAATGTAAACTGCTATAACCACTATGGAAAACAGTACGGAGGTTCCTCAAAAAATTAAAAACAGAACTACCATATGATCCAACAATCCCACTTCTGGGTATATGCCCAAAGGACATGAAATCAGAATCTCAAAGAGATATCTGCTCTTCCAAGTGCACCACAGCATTATTCATAATAGCCAAGATACGGAAACAACCTAAGTGTCCATCTATGGATAAATGGATAAAGATGATGTGATATATGTATGCAATAGAATATTATTCAGCCACAAGAAGTAAGTAATTCTTGCCATTTGTGACAACATGGATGAATCTTGAGGCCATTATGCTGCGTGAAGTATGTCAGACAGAGAAAGGCAAATACTGTATGATGTCACTTATATATGGAAACTAAAAAGGCTGAAGTCATAGACACAGAGAGTGGAATAGTGGTTTCCAGGGGCTGGGGAGTGTGAGAAATGGGAGATGTTGATCAAAGGGTACAAATTTCTAGTTAGTAAGATGAGTAAGTTCTAGGAAATATACAGCATAGTAACTAGAGTTAACAATACTGTATTATGGACTTGTAATTTGCTAAAAAATAGATCTTAAATGTTCTCACTGCACACACACACACACAAAATGGCTAATTATATGAGGTGCTGAAGGTATTAATTACCCCAATTGTGGTAAACATTTCAGAATATATGTGTATCAAATCAGAATGTTGTACACCTTAAACTTACAGAATGTTATATGTCAGTTACAGCAAATAAAGCTGGCGGCGAGGGGTGATCCAAACAGCTTGTTACATTTTCTAATTCCATAGACATATTTAACCTGAAAACACTTCACCATTTTCATGACATCCACCTCAAGCATTTCTTATCTGAATTGGTTATTAAAGGTTTCCTATATACAGAGTAAAATTTAATCTCCAATTAAGAGTGAAATGATACTATATTAAGAGGAGGGAAAAAAAACAATTTTAGAATATAAATGCTACTAAGTTTGACGGCAGTAATTCTAAAATAAGCAACCTTTATATTCTTTTACCAAATACAAGCATTACATATTCTACAGGTGTCTGAAATTTTAAGTCTTTAAGGTGATATTTTCCTACAACTTTTCTACAACTTTTCTAGTAAAATACCCATCAACTTTTCTAGTAAAATAGCCATCAAGTTGACTTTTTAAAAATCTCTAAAATGATATAGATTATATATACAACAATATATCTAAAGATAAAAATGCAACTTGCAGCTCAGGTCAGAAGAGGTTAATAAAATAACATGGAACAACATGCAAAAATGCTTTGTATACTGGGAATAGTTATCACATTATAAAATCAGAAAAGTCAGTTACAAAGCAGCACAAATGCCTGTGCTATCATTTAAAAGGGCATGATATTTCACATGTTTGAAATTTATGATATTCAACTTATAAAGAAGTGAAATCATATTTTAAAAATATAATGTAGATAATTATACCTTCCATAAGCTAAAGAGGGTTCAATCAGTTCTGAATCAATAATATGTATATTTTAAAAGACTAGCTTTTTAGTAGCTACAGTGCAATGAGAAACATTGAACTAAAGCCAATTATTTATTCATACATTTGACCAACAAAAATTTATTGGGCACAAACTATGTGCCTGGGGGAAGAATCACCTGATCCCTAGTGCTAAAACAATACCTGGCATACAAAAAGTACATAAAAAAATTGTTGAAGGTTAAATGAATTCAAATGTATAACTGTCTTTTCTAAAAGTAAATTACACAGTACATTTAACTACCATAAAAATCTCTTGCAAAGTGAGGGGGTAATAGAAAATAAAATTTGAGAAAACGAAGACAGGCTTAGGCAAAATACGCAATGCTCAAACCCACATTATGAAAAATATTTACACCTCATTATGCTTTTAGATATCTTCCTATAAGTAATTTTAATTCATATTTTAGAAAATATATTTATAAATATTTATAGCAAGATATATTTATAAATGTGCTTGCCTTCCTAAATGAATATTATCCAATAGTTTTACCCAATTTTATTTTATTTTATTTACGTATTTATTTATTGGCTGTGTTGGGTTTTTGTTGCTGTGCGCAGGCTTTCTCTAGTTGCAGCGAGCGGGGGCTACTCTTCGTTGCGGTGCAGGGGCTTCTCATTGCGGTGGCTTCTCTTGTTGCAGAGCACGGGTTCTAGGCGCATGGGCTTCAGTAGTTTTGGCATGCGGGCTCAACAGTTGTGGCTCGTGGGCTCTAGAGTGCAGGCTCAGTAGTTGTGGCACATGGGCTTAGCTGCTCCCCAGCATGTGGGATCTTCCCGGACTCAAACCCGTGTCCCCTGCATTGGCAGGGGCATTCTTAACCACTGTGCCATCAGGGAAGTCCCTTACCCAATTTTAAAAGGTAAAAAAAAAAAATCCAACAATTATATCCATATATACAAAAATTCTTTCATCTAATCAACAGTGATTTGCTAAGCCCTATTTACTTTTCAAGGTCTTTGATTAACACTTTCAGAAATCTTTAGCATGACAATAATAAACAAGTCATCTTTTAAAACAATTCTAAAAATCATAAGACTGCCTTAGCAATCTTTCAAGATCACTATGCAAAATTGAGAAATTATGACCATTTCAAGTATTCTTGAGAGTCCTAACAGAAGAAATTAACTACCCCACGTGGAATGACTCTGAACCAATGAAAAGTACACTTAAATGGAGCTACTACTGTCACATCAGGAATTATAAGGGATTCATATTCCTTCCAGGAAGTGCCTTAGGAACCACTACATACAAAGTATTTAATTTTAAAAGTATTAATTACATTCAATTTCCCTAATTTTAATTCAAAACTGAAAATTATCTTTTATGAGCATATGTAATATATGTATATATAATATTGGCATACTAACCAAAAAATTTTCTGAAAATATTAGACGTGTATGGTATTTCATTTAGATAATATTTGATTAAATTTTCTTTAGATGATGTATTACATAGAAGTAGGGAAAGCTAGTGTAGGGTTCAGAATTAGCCTCCCCTTTTACATGAGGATTACTTTGAGCTAAAGGCAATCAAGGCCCTGGAGTTCAGGAGAACTACTGCCCCTCCCTTAAATACCTAGAAGAATATAAATTGCGGATTTTTCCCAGAAAAGAGTTGCTACAGGAGATAAATTTTATCTAAGTGGTGCCATCTATATGGCAGGGCAAA
The DNA here is from genome assembly GCF_963455315.2 of Globicephala melas. NCBI lineage: Eukaryota > Metazoa > Chordata > Mammalia > Artiodactyla > Delphinidae > Globicephala > Globicephala melas. Next base: position 105,908,415 of record NC_083317.1, read on the forward strand.
CATTTCATTACCAAATGTCTGCTCGTCTTCTTATTGTCCTGTGAATGACCCTCCTATGCTTGGATGCTTCAGGCCCCTAACCCGTTCCTTAACTCAGGATGGCACATATGCCTTTTACCTTTCTGTCTTTGAACCTTTCCTGTATGTGGGGTCTCTGACCTTCTCGTACGAACGAAATTTAAAAATCTGCCTCATGTCAATTTAATTCTTAGACCAGACAGAAGAACCTAAGAGGGTAAAGGAACATTTTCTTTCTCCCCAACACTAGCCTAGAAGATTTTGCATGGTATAAATTTCCCATCAAAGTCTGATTAATCCTTTCTATATCAGGATTTGCTATAGAGGAAAATTTGTATATTTTACGTGGTTAAAAGCCACAGGTTCAGCTATCTGGAGATGAGTTTTCCTTTCTGATTTATGGATGAGGGATAGGGAGAAAAAACACAGCAGGATATCCCAGATTTTCTCTCCTCTCCTCCCATTTTCTTTTGTCACACTATCTCTCTTCTTGTGTAAATCTACTCAGCTACAAATTCTAAGTTAAATGATAGCCCCATATGAAACGTCAACCTCACTGGTTTGGGATATTTTGTGAATTGCATCACATACAAATAGGAGCAATTGAGATGAGCTGTACAGATAATATGTATCCCCACTCATTCACAACCAAAGAGTAAAAATACCCAATCCATTTGAGTACTGTGATAACCAACCTATTTCCCCTATATTCACAAGGCATGAAACAGTATTAACAATGTGCATACAATGATGCTGCTTCAGTGTTTTCTTATAAGAACATGGAAATGGTAACCATAAAGTGTTAGAGATATACCCTTTATTATTGTTCCCAGAACAATGGCAAACAATGAGCAAAGAGCACTGCTTACTGGAAAATATTAGAGAAATTACTATGTAACAACATACCACTTCCTGGAAGAAAAAGAATCCAAGCTTATTTTTAACTCCCAGTTTAAGATTTAACTTCAATGGCATATAATGCACATTTACTCATGCTACCAGTGACATCATTCATTCATCCAACCAACTATTAATAAACAAAGGCTTCTAACACCAGGGTATTGCGTTAGTTACTGGAAAATACAAAGTTGACAGCCCTTACCTAGAGGTAAGGGGCTTATCACTTAACTGAAGGAATCGTGCATGTAAATAATTCTAATGAAGTATTTATAATTGCTATGAATATAAGCTATAATATATACAATATAAAATTTCAGAAAATCTAATGCAACAGTATGGTATATAAAAAGAAGTACATCATATGCAAGTGGTGTTTCTCCCAGGGATCTAAATAAGATCTGTTTAACATTTGAAATCAACCAATGAAATTCAACATATCAATACTAAGAAAGGAAACACATATGATCATCTCAATAAATGCAGAAAAGGCATGTGACAAAATTAAACACTCATTCCCGATAAAAACTCAAAGCAAACTAGGAATAGAAGAAAAATTCCTCAACCTAAAAAGGGCATCTATTCTACAGTTAACATCTTGCTTAATGGTAAAAGATTGAATACTCTCTACCTCAGATCAGGAGCAAATGAAGGATAGTCACTCTCACCACTTCTATTCAAAATTGTGCTTGGAGGTTCGAGCTAAAATAATAAATCAAGAATACGAAAGAAAAGGCACTCAGATATGAAAGGAAAAAAAAACTTGCTCTATTCACAGATGACATGATTGTCCATGTAGAAAATTTAAAGAATATTAAAAAAACCCTCTTAGTTCAATAAAATTATAGGATATAAATTTAATACTCAAAATGGAACTGTATTTTATATACTATCAATGAACAACTAGAAATTGACACTTAAAAAATCTTATGTTCACTATGGCACCCCAAAACATAAAATGCTTTAGGCATAACTCTAACAGAACACATACAAGATCTATATGCCAAATACTACAAAACTCTGATGAAAGAAATCAAAGAACTGGAGGTAGAGAACTATACTATTTTCATGTGTGGAAGATTCAATACTGTTAAGATGTCAATTCTCTCCAAACTGATGTGAAGTCCACATTTCAAGACTTACCATAGAGTTACAGTAATCATGGAAATGCGGTATTGGCAAAAGGATGGATAGACATATAGATCAATGGAATAGAATAGAGACTCCAAAACAGATCTAGTCATATGTGGTCAATTCATACTTTACAAAGGTACAAAGACAATTCAGTGGAGGGAAACTATCTTTTCAACAAATGTTACTGGGACCATTAGATATCCATATGCAAAGAAAAGAACCTCAACCCATACTTCTATTAATACAAAAATTAATTTAAAATGTATTATAGATCTAAATGTAAAATCGAAACTATGAAAATTCTAGAAGAAAACATAAAAGCAAATCTTTGTGTTCTTTGGTTAGGCAAAAATTTCTTAGATATGATACTAAAAGCACAATACACATAAAAGAAAAAACTGATAAATTGGACTTCAACACATTAAGAACTTCTACCCTTCAAAAGACTAGTAAGAGAATGTGAAAAATGCAAATGACATATCTGGTAAAGAAATTTTATCAGGAATTTATTTAATTCTCAAAACTCAGCAACTGAAAAACAAGTAACTCAATTTTTTAAAAAGGGAAAAGAGGACCTACGATGGCAAATAAGCACATGAAGAGACACTCAACAACATTCATCATGAGAGATATTCAGATTAAAACCACAAAGAGACATCTCTAAACACCAAAACTAATAATACCAAATACTGACAAGGATGTGGAACAACTGGATTTCTCACACATTGCTTCCTAAGTGCAAAATGGTTCAGCCAGGGGCTTCCCTGGTGGTGCAGTGGTTGAGAGTCCGCCTGCCGATGCAGTGGACGCAGGTTCGTGCCCCGGTCGGGGAGGATCCCACATGCGCATGGAGCGGCTGGGCCTGTGAGCCATGGCCGCTGAGCCTGCGCGTCTGGAGCCTGTGCTCCGCAACGGGAGAGGCCACAACAGTGAGAGGCCCGTGTAACCCCCCCCCCCCAAAAAAGGTCCAGCCACTTGGAAAACAATTTGTAGTCTCTCATAAAGTTAAATATAAAATTATCAAATTATCCAGCAATACCAGCCCTGAGTATTTACCCAAATGAAACAAAAACTTATGTTCACACAAAATCCTATTTGAAAATGTTGTAATGGTTTAATTCATAATTGTCCAAAACTGGAAAGAATCTAAACATCCTTCAATTAATTAACCCATACAATGGAATACTACACAGTAATAACAAAGGAATAAACTACTGATACATGCCACAGCATGGATAAATCTTAAAAGCATTATGCTAGGTCAAAAAAACCAAACTCAAAAAGCTACTTATTATACTATTATATTTATATGACATATTAGAAAAGTCAAGACTGTAGGGACACAAAACAGATCAGTTTCCAGGAGCTAGCTGGGGGGAGGGGTTCACAACAAAGGGGAATGGGGATATTTTAAGAGATGATAGAATTGTTCAACATCTCGATTCTGGGTGCTGTTATACAACTGTTTGCATTTGTCAAAAATCAAAGAACTGTCCCTAAAAAAGGTATATTTTACTGTATGTAAATCTTTATTTAAAAAAAAACCAAAAATATTGTTTAGAAAATAGCCAAGGCATAGACAAGGAGAAAATATTTATAAACTATACATCTGACTTGTATTCAGAATATATAAATAACTCTACAAGTCAATAATACAAACAATTCCTTTTAAAAATGGGCAACAGATATGAGCAGATACTTCACAAAAGTATACAGGTGACAAACGATTTCGTGAAAGATGCCCAACCTCATTAGTCATCACAGGAATGCACATTAAAGTCGAATGAAACACAACACATTTAACAGAATGGCTGCAATTAGAAAAAATCCAACAAAATCAAAGCGATGTCAAGGATGGGGAACAAATGAGACTTCCATAATTTGCTGTGGAAACAGAATGGTACAGCACTTTGGAAAACCGTTTGGAATTAAAGTTAAGCCTATACTTACTATATAACCAAGGAATCCTATTCCTAAGTATTTACTCAAGAGAAATGAAACTATGTGTTCACACAAACTTGTACTCAAATGTTCATATGAGTTTTACTCACAAAAACCATAAACTGGAAACAACCCACCTGTCCACCAAGTGTTGAACGAATAAACAAACTGGTATAGACATACAGTGGAATACTACTCAGCAGTAAAAAGAACTGATGCTCACAACAATGTGTACAAATCTAAAAAGCATTATGCCGAGTGAAAGACTACTGACATAAAAGTCACACACCGTATGATTCCATTTATATGGCATTTCGAAAACAACAAAACCATAGTGACATAAAGCAGATTAGTGGTTGCTAAGGTCCAAGAGGAGAGAACTGACTTCAAAGGAGTAAAAGGAACTTTTCGGAGAAATATAAATGTCCTTTATCAAAATTTTTGGTGGTAGTTACACAACTGTATACATTTGTCACAACTTATCAAATTTCATAGTAATTGGTGGGGAATTTTATCGTGTTTAAATTAAACCTTTTCTATATCTCTTTAGGTTCTCTTCATAACTTCAAAACAATTGGAAAATGAAGACAAGCCAAAATTTTTTTTAAAAAAACTGAAATCTCACCACGCAGAAACAATAACTGCTATTAGCATTTTGATATAAATCACACAGGGTATTTTTCAATGTAAACATGAACTTTTGGTCAAACTTAAAATAAGATCAGATCCTTTACATTGTTCAGGAGCCACCATTTTTTGAATTCCAAAATAGATCACAAATATGTTTCTACTTCAGTAAATATACTGTGTACAATAAAAAGAAAAGCAGACTATGCTATGATTCTCCCAGTTGTTAAGTCAACACCAAGAATTCCTACCGTATAATGTCTTTTTGTTGTCATTAATTATTTCAATATTTGCAAAATTTATTTCTAATATATGACTGTTTAATTCACAGGTCTTGGATTCTCTAAGGAATGCATTTTTTAGTTTTGCTATATAAAATTCAAAGAAATCCTTTATAAAAATAGAACAAAATCTTAATTTTTATGGGATGATAGGACAATTAAAAATAACAGTTAACATTAAATAAAGATTATTAAAAGAATTTTTTGGAAGAGAGAGTTATTTGTTGATTTGTTACCATCAACTCTTTGTAAATTTAAGGGAATATGCTGTACTCACACACAAAAAGGACCACTCTATTTAAACAGGGTTTTTTTTTTGTTGTTGTTGTTTTTTTAATGAAAGAAAAAAGAAACCCCAGGGTCTAAAATGTAATGAGTGATCCTATTAGTTCCACCAGACTAAAATCATACAGTCTACGTATGTGGTCTTTTCAGCCACATCTGTCATGAACCATTTTTACATCACAAAATGCAAAATACTGAGCACTGATTTACTAGATGAGACCTGGGAAAGTATTCATCATTTGATTTCCCCCTAAAAGAAAAATTGGCTCACAGGAAGACAGGTGACAGTTCTTTTCAGATCACACTCAGAACTTACACAATTTAGAATCAAATCTTCACATAATCCAAGCAAACAGAAAAAAAAAAAAAAAAAAGAAATAAGTAAAGTGGAAAAACAAAAGAAATCTCAATTATGACTTTCTTAAAATCCAAACATTTTGCTTGGCTAGGAAACATGGATCATACATTAAAAATATTTATAATATGTGAAAATGTATAAACATGCTTGCCACATAGTAGATGCTCAATAAATAGTACTCTTATTATTTTAAATACTTCATGAAATGCATACTTATCGAGCATTTTATATACTGATCTGATATTCCTCCTTTCAAAAGCTCTGTTACACATGGAACTTAAATGGAAATAAAATGGAATTTTTATTTAACATAAAATGTATAGTATAGAAGAGTTTTGAATTAATTGTTTCTTTGACTTATCTGAAATCTGTATTAATCACTTTTTGGTAAACTTCTGTACATAATGTTATTTACTCTTATCATAAAAACAGACCTATAATTTCCCTTATAGGAAAAGGGTGGCTGTTATTCCAAATTCTTTAATGGCTTAAATATTAAAGGGTACTTAATTTAAAAAAACTTCATTACATAATTCTGTGTTAGATAAATTATTTACAATGATTATAAAACCACTGAAAAAGAAACTGCATACTTGATAAACCAAACATCCAAATCTTATACATTTGTCAGTCTTTCAATAATGAATTCTGGGGAAAAATAAATTCACAGACACCCAAGTGAATTGGCAACTGTAAGTGACAGAAGCCCTTCTAAATCCTCTGTTTACACTGGGGATTAGCAGAGTAGATTTTGAGTTGCAAACTGAACAGTCCATGGTCAAGGGAACCTGCTCCCTGTCAGTCCGCAGGGCATAAGGACAAAGCATGGTCCTGGTAGGAAGTGACCCATAAACATATTCCTACCCAGGATTTATACAAAGCCAGTCTGCCTCACAGAAACTCCATATGACCATTAACTGTCCTGCAAGGCCTGCCAGGAGGCCTAATTACTGGTCTACAGAGCCCAATAACAAAAGCTGAAGGGCTTTAGCCTAGGGATGATCTGCTTTATACTGACTTGAGAGAGTCCATATAGAGGACCCAAAAGAAAGAGGTTTAGCTTTAAAATTCTCCCCAGAGAGCCAGCATTGTACTCAAGTCTAGAAAGCCCACATGCAACATACTTCAGCTAGGCTTAAACATACCACCCTCTCAAAATTAACATTCAACTACTGTCTGCTTAACATCTGCTCAAACATGGCAAGTTGCTGTGATATTGTTAGACTCTAACTGATAGCTTTCTTCTTACTAAATATTATTGGGGATAAATAATAGTCATTCAAATATAAATGTGTAACTGATGCTAAAACAAATAACTTATATTTTCTAAAAGTAATTTACTTAATAGTTCTCTTTAGGAAGCACTAGTATATCTTTTTGGATTAACACGAAGTGCAAAATCATGCTCATTATTGGAAACTGGGAGTTAAATTAACATTATCAATTTGATTTTGCATTAAAGGTATTAAATTTTATGTAGAATTTCTGAAGAAATGTGGTTTTGCAGAAACCACATTTGATGAAAAAAAGGTTTTAACCAATGCCCAAGTCAATGAAACTATTTGATTATATACATTTGTTTCTTTTAAAAAGCACAAGAATTCTTAATTCTCGATAACTTCTTTTAACTGTATATGTATGGTGGTATGAGGAGGATGTTTGACCCAATATCTCTTCTTTAATTACCTCACAAAGCCACTCTGGTGATGCCATAAAAAACTACTTCCACTCCTCCTGGCTAATGTTTATAGAACGCTCAGTTATATGTTAGGTGCTGTTCTAAAAACTTTATTATGTTAATTTATTTAGTTTTCATTAAAACTCTAAAGGTATATATTCTCATTCCCATTTCATACATGAAAAAACTGAGGTTGAACAAGGTTTAACAATTTTCCCATGGTTTTGTCAGTAAATAATGGATCTGGGAATAGCACCCAGGCCGTCTGACTTCAGAACTTGACCACCGTACTCTATTGCTTTTCATACTAATTGCAAACATTTATTGAATGCTTACTATGTACCAGGTACTATTCTAAGTGTTTTACAAATGTTAATGCACTTAAAGTCCATAACAACCCCATTAGTATGTACTATTAGTATCTCAATTTTATAGATGAGGAAACTAAAGAAGAGCAAAGGGGAAGTGATCTGCTCAAGCTCACAAAGTTAGTTAGTGAACGAAGCCGGATATGAATCTAGACTAACCAACACACAACCAAGCAGAAGCCTACATGGGGAAAAAAGAAGTCTGAAAACTATTTATTTATATGAAATAGAAGTTAACTTTTTAATCACTTGCTCTTTTTTTTTAGGTTTGCCCTACATGAAAGCCTCTCTCACAATAAATCAACCTATTTCTTGGAGCCAGAGATCAGTGGTCAGAAGCCTATGGAGCAAAACCTCTGTCGACTTTAAATCAGGGTTGCAGAATGGCTTTCTATGCTCCCCAGAAACAGTACAACATTAACATGGCAATTTCATTTGTAATTCTCAGAACTACAAATATTTAAAGCCAGACTGGACTTCAGAGAAGTACTGGGACTTACAAGATTAGATGGCTATGAAGAGAAAGGTTTAGGACTTGGCTTCCAGGTACTTAATGGGTAACTAAGAGAAGAAAATCCAAGTTTAACATGCTGCAGAATAACTGGGATGGAGTGAGGCACTTATGGCTTATTTCCAAAAACAGCTTCTTTCCTTGATATAGTGTTCTTACGCGTGTAACTCTTCTGTGTTTTACAATACTTAATTAGCTTCTATCCCAGCAAGGGTCACTGAAAGGCATGTCCATAGTTGGGGTGAAGAAGAAAACACTGGTAATCACAGAACATTACCCTAGATTTTTCAAAGTTCTCAGAAATATAGCTACTATGATCACCCTAATAGTTAAGGAAAAGAATTTGTATTCTGAATAAAACTTTAATCCTTTTGTATTATCAATTAAAAACAACTCATTTCAGAATCAAAGGCTTGCTTGAGGATAGAAATTATTTTATTATAAGGTAATTGTAGCATTATGCCTAACAAAACAAGATATGTATTTGGTAATGTTTTCTATCACCCTTCTTTCTGCTGAACGTAACTCAGGGATTTAACCTATGGATAGAAATAGCTCAGGAGTCAGAAATCATTGGATTTGAGTCCTGGTTTTCCCACTTACTAGGTATGTGATCTTTTACAAGTCATTTAAGCTTTGGGGATATTTGTAAAATGGAGTTAATTAGCTCTCCATGCAGTGATGTGAGTCAAATGATAAAAGATTTATGAAAATGCTTTGAAAACTGTAAAGCACAATAAAAAGTGCTGTAGATATTATTTAGAAAATGAAATATTACACAGAAATTTTATGATAAAGGGGATTTACCATACATGCATTAAATAAACTTCTATTTCTCTTATAACATTAGAGATATAATTTTAAAGGTTGCAGGTGTCAATAATTCTATTAAAAGTAAAATATTAAGGAGATAAAATATTAAGGAATATTTTTAGATTTCTCTAAAAATATTTTTAGAGAAAATTATGTCTTGAAACTATGTTCTGAGAAGTGTCATTTTTTCACGGTGATGAAAAATATTTATGTTTTGGAAAAATCTCTCCTCTAAGTTCTTCTTCAGACCTATGAGCATATGGAGCATAAGATGACACTGTGTTTTTGTGGAAAATCAACTAATGTGTGGAATGATGCTAACAAGTCAAACAGTGACATCAAAAATGATGGAGACGAGTCTTTAAGTAAACTCATTATCTTCCTTCTTCCTCCTGTGTGATAATCACATTTTGTTATCTCTTCTGTCATGTACTACCTTCAAGTTTAAGATTAAAAAGTTAGATTACTGCCATGTATCTTCTACTTTTGAAGCCAGGGAACTTTTCAATATATTTTTTTAAAATCCACCAAAGAGTGGTTTAAATGAGCATACCAGCATCCAAAGGCTTAATTTTCAGTTACCCAGAACAATTATTTCACAGTGACTTACTCACCAAAGATTAATAGCTAGAATTCTATTTGGCATAGTGACACTCACTACAGGCGCTATTAAAACTCCTGGGAAAGATCCAGAAGTTTTAGATATGGTTCCTGACCTTCAGACATTTATTATTTCATTGGGAAAATAGGTCCAACACTCATGAAATAAATATTAATATCAGCAGTATGTGAGTAAATACCAACATGAATGGTGTGCATAGAATACAAGAAAAAGAATTCAAAGGAGAACAGAAAGATTACATGATGTAATGGTCAGAGAAATCACGTGGAAATGTTATCTGAGATGCATATTGAAGTGTTTAGAGAGAGAAAGAGGAAGGAGAAAGATATTTCTAGAGGAGAAAATAATCACAAGCAAAAATTCCCAGGTAGAAAAGAACATGAGTAACTCAAAGAATAATGAGAAGAAGTATAAAAATGAATTCTAAGAAAAAAAGTTAGAAAAGTCTGTGAATCCACCATACAGAACCTTGGAACCTTAAGCACAGAAGTATAAAATTGATCTTGTAAGCAATCTAGAACCAGTGAATAATTTTGAGCAAAGGAGCAGCATGACCAAGTGGTGGGTGAGAAAGAATCATCTAGCAATGGTACTCACCAGAAGCAATATGGAAATAAAAATTTTCTGGTGGCTACCATCTGCCAGACTCTGGGCTAGATACTTCACTTATAATATATATCTTCACAACAATCCTATAAGGTAATCATCATCTTTTCCCCTTACAGACTAGGAAATAATGGTGTAGGAAAATCCTTAAAACCTAAATATTGATACTGTCAAACAGGTAACTTAAATATGCAACATGGTCTAGTTGAGACAATAGGGGGGAATGTAATATGGTTTTTTATACTGCTGGTGGGAATGTAATATGGTTCAGCTGCTGTGGAAAAATCTGGTGGTTTTACAAAAAGTTAAACCAAGAATTTACCAAATGACTCCATAATTATACTCCTAGGTGTATACCCCTCAAAGTTACAAATGGTTACTCAAACAAGTACATATATATATGCATGTTCAAAGCTACACTGTTCACAATAGCCAAAAGGTGGAAAAAACCCCAAATTTCCATCAATAGATGAATGGATAAACAAATGGCGTGTGTGTAAACACACACACACACACACATATACATACATTCAGCCATAAAATGTATTCTGTGGAATATTATTATATTCCACAGAATACATTTTATGGCTGAATGTATATATACAATATATATATACATATATACATAATGTGTATATTATGTATTATTATGTATATATATTATGTATTATTATGTATATATTAATATATTATGTATATATTATATACATAATACAAATGTATTATGTGGAATGTATTATGTGGAATATTATTCAGCCATAAAAAGGAATAAAATACTGACACAGGCTACAACATGGCTATACCTCCAAAACATGCTAAATGCAAGAGGCTAGACACACAAGGTCACACACTGTATGATTCCATTTACATGAAATATGCAGAATAGATAAATCCATAGAGATAGAGGGCAGGTTGATGGTTGCGGTTGCCAGGAGCTGAGGGTAAGGTGAGGGGAGAGAAATTGCCTAATAGGTAATAGGTTTTACTTTGGAAATGTTTTTAAACTAGATAGAGGTGGTGGTTATATAGCTTTGTGGATGTATTTAATGCCACTGAATTGTCACTTTAAACAGTTATGTTTTATTTTGTCTTATGTGAATTTCACCTCAATAAATTACTTCTAAAAAGTAAAGAACTACAGTAAACTAGAAAATATACACATCTGCCATATTCCATTTAAAAAAACAAAAACGTTTTGGCTAAACAATAAACATCACACTACTGAAGGTCACAGAATGAGTGAGCAGTGGAAGCAGGTTTAGAACCCTTCCACTATTCACCACCCTCTCTCTGGAGAAGAGACAGAATTGAAGCAAAAGACCAACTAGGAGGTAATGGATTAACCTTTGGGTGGACTGTTTGGTGTCCAGACTAAGGAGTTGGCAGTGGGAAAGATAATAGAGGGATAACTATAAAAAATATTTCAAAATAAGTCACTCAATTCTAGGTGAATGACTGCCTATAAAGAAGTCAAAGATAAACATTTCAAGGTTTTGAATCTTAATGAATGTGAGAATGGTAAAAGTATTTTTTAAATGAAAAGAAAGAAGTCATGGCCAAGAGGATTTTTAATTGGATTTACTCAATATCATAAAGTAAATCATTATCTGAAGTTATATTGATAACTTAAAGATTCAGTCTTACAAATTTATATAGTTTTACAAGCTTGAGTCCTCCAGCATTTGGAAAAAACAAAACATCTTAGACATAACCTTAACTTCACATCACCTTCAAATTAAAAGTTAAACAAGAGACATGAAACTTCATTTCAATTGCATTTTGGCAATGAACATGAAAAAAGATTCTATCTAAATCTGAAGATTTAGCATAGCAAAATATAAAAATGTTAACAGTTTAGTATATACAAAATATGATCATAACAAATACAATAAAATCTCTGACTTCAAATTCAAGGTACATGGTTACATTTTGCTTAATGTATTTTACTCATACATATGTCTTTCAAAATCATACCGCTAGTAATTATTGCCAAATGTTATTAAATATATTTTAATTCCAAACCAAGGCCATGATTAACATTCACTAATAAATCAATAACAATGCAATGGTAATATATAAAACTTTCTTCTGGGACCCACAATTAGAGTAAAAGACTAAGTCTAGTCAGCAAGATTTCTACATATGAACCCTATCTACCAGATTATGGTAACTATAAGGCTGAAATAAATCCTGGCTCAAGAATCTAGCATACAGCCTTAAGTTCTTCCCTGTACCCAATTTTAAGGCCCCAAAGTTGAGGGTGTTTTCCCTGGGAACTCAAGTAAACTCCAACGAGACAGAATGGGAACTACCAGGCCTTCCTATCCAGCCACCTCAATCTTAGGACCAGGCTAGACTTTATCCATGAGCCTTACCAGACTGAGCTCAAGTTCTTATTCCCCCCTACTTTATTTTGCTTGTTTGTTTATTTTTAATAATACAATGAATACCTTGATTCATCACTGAAACAGAGATCCAGAACCTTGACAATAAGTTCTATATTTGCTTAGCGTTCCCCTATATCCATCTATCTGCTTCTCCTCTCCAAGGCCACAGGTTCTCATTAATTACAGTAATATATGTTTTTCAAAGGGGTATAATATGTTATTTCATGTTATAAAGCAATATAGTCATAGAAATGGCATCAAAAAGCAAAATCTGGTTAAAATGGTTTCTTAACCAGTGACAATGGTTACAACACAATCCTTTTGTAAAACAATTTAGCAAGAATGTATAAAAAGCCACTCTACATATTAACACCCTCTAATCTCATAAACTCATTTCTATAGTAATCAATTCCAAGAAAATAAGCTAAACTATGGAAAACACTATTTGTAACAGGAGGTGCATAACAGTATTATGGGTAAGAGGGAAAAGCTAGAGACAATGTAAATGTTCAATAAGAAGAAAATGATTAAATAAATAATCCTATATCTAGCTAAGGTCTGTCCTTTGCTTATGGGGGGCAATGTTAAGTTTTTTAATTTGAAAATTGTCATAATATTTTGAATGTTTGTCAAATTCACAGAACCTCCCTATTTATCCTTAATAGAATTTAGAATGTTAAATTAAAAAATGAGGAGTTACAGCTGGGACCAATATAAGCAAGTTATACACTGAGGTCCGCACTGTCAGATCTGTTTTATAATACGCTTTTTGTGACCACCTAGAGGGGTGGGATAGGGAGGGTGGGAGGGAGACGCAAGAGGGCGGAGATATGGGGATATATGTATATGTACAGCTGATTCACTTTGTTATAAAGCATAAACTAACACACCATTGTAAAGCAATTATACTCCATAAAGATGTTAAAAAAAATTTTTTAAGGTAAAGAAAACTGTATAAAACTATGAAATACAATTCTTTATAGTTGCATTAACAGAAACAAATATTTTCTGGACTAAGCGCCATAAATATTTTCCTTTAAAGCAAGAGTTTGTCAGTACTCAAGTAATGAACCTGGAAATATTTCTTCTAAGCAAAATGCCATTAAAGAATGAATATATATTATATAAATAACAGAGAACGTATTAACTAGCTTTATCCTATAGTATATTTATTGGAGACTCAAAATTTGAAAAACCTAATAGTAAGCAAAATTTTAGTACATCATGTTTTCTATGTAATTAAAGATAAAATGAGTAAGATCAATACATAAAGATAAGTGACTTTTAAAGTAATATGAAGTGGTACAGAGATTCACAGTCAACATATTAATTTTTATATGGTAAGTTACTTCAATTAGTCATTTATGAAGCTAGTATATCATTTATACTGGTGTTCCCAATCTTTAGACTGTAGACACATTGGGTAGGAATAAAAGGAGCTAATACAAGAAATCCTTGAATTAATATGCATACATGTATTTTTGCAATGAATATTAAAATATAACTACTATCATTTGGTAGTCTGAAATTACTTTTGATGTCAAAATAGAATTCTCATTTTCCAGTTGGAAATTATGAACTCTTTACAGATCCTTAAAAAGTAAATAATTTTAAGAAACATGTACTCCTTTGGTAATATTATTCTAACCCTACCTCATGCTTGATCTTGATAACTTATTATTTGACTGTAATATATATTTTTAAAAACCACATTAAGATTCAGAGTAAAATATCAGTACTTGGAAAAGGTAACATGGATCTCTTATATTTTTAAAAAGTAAAGTATTTAATGTGTACATGAATCTGGGTATTATAATCTAAAATCAAAGAAAGAATTATTGTACAATTGAGATATTAAAACATACAGATTTTTAAGATTAGATGGTATCCAGACGAATAGTCCAATGAGTTAGTCTAATGTAACTGGAAGAATTATTAAACATTTATCTCATTTCCTTTAGAGCAAAACCTTGATCTAAAAATCACACCTTATATAAATATTAAATCAAAATGATCACAGCCTCAAATATAAAATGTAGAAGTATAAAATTCTTCTTAAACATGCCACTAAAAGCACAGTCCGTAAAAGACAAAAATCAATAAACTGGACTTCATCAAAATTAAAACTAAAATCGAAGCCAGTTTTATAAATAAGAAGGTAAAGAATGACCTTTTAACATCACACTATAGCAATAAATATTTGAGGTAAAATATGGCCATACAAAGATCTCACAAATTTGTGAGGCTATATGAAAATAGGTGTTTTGCTCTTTGACCCATCTGTAAGCATGCTAGGATTTATTTCACATATTTTCATTTAAATAAAGTTAATTATTAACACTTACCAGCAGCTTCAAGAACCAGTTGTAGTCTTGCTTTGGCCTGTTCAGCTGGTGGCTAAAAATCAACCATAAAAGACACTTACAAGGTAGTTTTAACAGAGCTTTAAATTAATGCATTATTACGTTGAGTATCAGAAAATTTAGAGAACTTTGTCATAATCAGTATTAATATCCACCCACATCTTAACAAAATTCCATCACAGCAGCTCTACCAATCTACTCTCTCACCCTAGTAATCAAATCACACTTTTCATTATTATGATTCAAGAATGAAGTTCTTCCTTTTTCTTTTTTTTTTTTTTTTTTTACTGGAATAGCTTTTATTTGTTATCCAACATGTACCAGTCAGCAACAGCCTAAATACATATAATTTAATAAGGAGGCAAAACCCACACATTTAACAACATACTCTCAAGCTGTGTTGTTTCTTTGCATATGGAAACATGCAAAATGACCTATTAGAAGTTAAATAGCAACTTAAAGTCCAATATCTCAGGCAAATTATATCCTAAAACCAAATATTTTCTGCTTTCCTTACGGTATTTGAAAGGAGCAATTGTGATAAAGATAGGACACAACGTGAGTTACTGCTTTCAATTCCTACTAACTGTCCTAAAATTAGTCTCTCAATGAACTTTGATTCAATACAGTTGATAATGTTGAAACTACTTTCCTACCAGTGACCTTATTCTGAGATTTTTGGATATGTTGATGGTATCCAAACAATAAGATGGATTGTATCAAGGTTATGATCTTTATGAAAGACTTGTTAAAAACTGTTTTTAATACTTAAGACTTTACATTTCTTAAGATGTCAGTAAGTGACTAAATAATCTCATGTTTATATACAATACCATCATTTGAGAATTAACATTTTACAAGATATATTTGAATGTTTTGCTATTTGTGAAAAAACAGCCTGAATGAAAAGAATTACATAATTGGATATGGAAAGAAGATGTTGTGCTCAGAAAAGTTTAAGAATTTGAATGGTACTTCTGAATAAACTGTAAGAAACAGGATAGGAGAGTGGTAGATGAGACAGGAAAGAAGACAGGGCTAGCCTTTTATATCATAGAAGAGGGATTAACAAACTATGACCTAAACCTGGTTTTGTAAATAAGTTTTATGGGAACATAGCTATGCCCATTGGTTTATATATTGTCCATGGTTGCTTTTGTGCTCAACTCAACAACAGCAGAGTCAGCTATTTGCGGCAGGACTCTTATGGCCAGCAAAGTCTAAAATATTTACTATGTAGATCTTTAAGGAAAAGACTGTTGACCCCTGCCATATAAGACGGAGAGACTTGGAAGAATGTGAAACAGTGGGGTGACAAGATGAGATCTGCACTCTGACACATCATTCTAGCAATATACTTGAGGATGAACTGCAAAGAATGTGACAGAAGGCAAGGAGCTCAGTTAGGGAGCAATTAAAGAACTCCAGATGAGAGACGATGAGGGCCTGGGGAGGAGCAGTAGCAGTAAGGTTGGAGAGGAAGAACTAGATTTGAGAAACATTTAATTGGTAACATGAAAGGACTGATTGGATATGAGAGAAGGAGGAGTTGACAAACAAAAAGAATATTTTACGTCATATGTTTGTAGAAAAAATGTACGTAAGTGTGCTTTATAAAGTTATCAATATTAAAAATGTGACATCAAATTAAAATATCATAGCAAAATATCAATAGAAGACTGTGACATCTACTGAATATGATCTAACAGTTATAAAGGAAACTGCCAAGCAATTAACACGAACATTTATAATGATGAAAGGCAAATGACATTTGACATCAGTATCAGGGAGCATAGTGAGTGTGCAAAACTGCGGAGCACATGGCCCAGCTAAAGAAAGCAGCTGGTACTCAGCACCAACTCAGTGTTGTCATGCAGAAATGCAAATCAAGGGTTATAAAACTTCTTGATTTTTTTCCTGAGACTTTAAGTCACCATAAAGACAAATACTGTGTGGAACAAACAGTACTTCTCAGAGCCAGATTCAATCCCAAAACAGACAGTCTGTGATCTCTGCCATCTACTTAACAAACACAGTAGAAACATGATATTGATACTTTGTGCAACGTAGCATAACTAGAATGGCAAGAAGGAAATAATGTTCTGACTAGCAGATCTCAAGCAAGCACAGAATTATGAAGTATACATTTCAGAGTATCCTAGTAAGCAGTGACGTTTGATAGAAAAATGTGAGAAACTTTATTGGGTAAGATATTTCATGGGAAAGTTATAGGTATTTCATAAGAAACGATTATTTTTACCAAATAAGAAATATTTAAAACAAATATACAAAGTGATGAGTACCCATATTCAGTAAAATATTAACAATATTGTTAAAGTCTCTTAACCCACAAAACCTCCTCCATAGCAGCTCCCTCTCTCCCCCAGTTAAAATCTATGTCTTAAAAATATGTTGATTACCGTCCCTAAGAGTCTTAATGGTTGATGATTATGATAAAAACACCTGTTAAGACATATTTATATTTTATTAATTCCTCTAACAATCTATAATACAGGATTCATATTTCAAAGATAAAGAAAACCATGGAATAAGAGTAGTTTCCTAACTTGCCTTTACTAGTAAATGATAGGCTGAAATTAAGACCTTCTGACTCCAAATTTCAGGATTCTTCTAACTACATCACTAGGATATTCATGAATTCAAAGCAATTAATTTCACAGATATAAAAGCACACAGATAGATTTTTGATTCTGTTCAAAAAAAAATCTATCCAAGATAGTACATTTGCCTATACAAATATAACTTCCTAAATTATTTGCGAAATATAAGGATCAATTCCAACTATGGGGACAAACACATTGTTAGATTTGCCAGACTTTTAAAAGTAATTTGTCTTTTATAAGTATTTTTGCTTTTAAAAATATTTGATTCATTTCACAAGCATTTTTCTTGGATAGGGTATTCAGATACACATGTTCTCTCACTTTTTTCCCACCTGCAAATATCTTTCTTTCGCCACAACTGGTGAATAATTTGAATGGATATGGGATTCTCGGTTGCAGTCTTTTTCTCTCAGTCACTTGCCCTTCAAATTCTTTCCAAGTGCTCCTCCACAATATTTCAGCCTTGAGTTTGTCCCAGAGAGGGAAAGCATCACAACAGGTCACTTGGCTGAAACCCTCCAGGTCCCACCTACCTATCTGCATCAGTAGCTGCTTGACCCAGAAAAAGTAGATAAGCTGGAGCTGGAAATGGAGAGGAGGCAGCCTGATTTATGTTGCCATCATTCTGATTGCCAGTTATAGTTACTTTTTAAGAAAAGATTAAGAAGAAAGAAGAAACAGAATACACAGTTAAAAGAACATTTTTCTACTAATCCATTTTTAGTTAGGTATCATCATACTAAGCTGACTTAGATTGAAAAAACCTTTGGGGCTTGACTGCCAACAGATTGAAAAAACCTTTGGGGCTTGAGTGCCAAAATTTCTAATGCTTTAACTATTTTAGAGTGTATTAGACTCCAGGGATTGGTATGAATTCCATCTAAAACTGGTAAATGGTACTAATGTTATTCAGAGCCAGAAAAAAAAATACTTTATGAAATAAATAAGAAGCTAGCATCAAATACAAATGCATGGAATACAGCAATTTCTCAAAATAAGAACTGATAAATGAGGACATATTTAAGAACACAATGTCACAATTATATTGTATGAAGCAAACTTATGGATAAAAAATTGTATTCTATTAAAAAATAATATTCCTACGGGAAAAAAATCTGTAAAAAATACAAATACATGGAGGCTAAATAATACACTACTAAATAACCAAGAGATCACTGAAGAAAACAAAGAGGAAATCAAAAAATACCTAGAAAAAAGTGACAATGAAAACATGATGACACAAAACCTACGGGATGCAGCAAAAGCAGTTCTAAGAGGGAAGTTTATAGCAATACAATCCTACCTCAAGAAACAAAAAAAATCTCAAATAAACAACTTAACCTTACACCTAAAGTGATTAGAGAAAGAAGAACAAAAAAACCCCAAAGTTAGCAGAAGGAAAGAAATCATAAAGATCAGATCAGAAATAAATGAAAAACAAATAAAGGAAACGAGCAAATATCAATAAAACTACAAGCTGGTTCTTTGAGAAGATAAACAAAATTGATAAACCATTAGCCAGACTCATCAAGAAAAAAAGGGAGAAGATTCAAATCAACAGAATTAGAAATGAAAAAGGAGAAGTAACGACTGACACTGCAGAAATACAAAGGATCATGAGAGATTACTACAAGCAACCATATGCCAATAAAATGAACAACATGGAAGAAATGGACAAATTCTTAGAAAAGCACAACCTTCTAAGACTGAACCAGGAAGAAACAGAAAATATAAACAGACCAATCACAAGCACTGAAATTGAGACTGTGATTAAAAATCTTCCAACAGGGCTTCCCTGGTGGCGCAGTGGTTGAGAGTCTGCCTGCCGATGCAGGGGACACAGGTTCGTGCCCCGGTCTGGGAAGATCCCACATGCCATGGAGCAGCTGTGCACGTGAGCCATGGCCGCTGAGCCTGCGCGTCCGGAGCCTGTGCTCCGCAACGGGAGAGGCCACAACAGTGAGAGGCCTGCGTACCGCAAAAAAAAAAAAAAAAATCCAAGAAACAAAAGCCCAGGACCAGATGTCTGCACAGGTGAATTCTATCAAACATTTAGAGAAGAGCTAACACCTATCCTTCTCAAAGTCTTCCAAAATATAGCAGAAGGAGGAACACTCCCAAACTCATTCTATGAGGCCACCATCACCCTGATATCAAAACCAGACAAAGATGTTACAAAAAAAGGCCAATATCGCTGATGAACATAGATGCAAAAATCATCAACAAAATACTAGCAAACAGAATCCAACAGCACATTCAAAGTAACTACACCATGATCAAGTGGGGTTTATCCCAGGAATGCAATGATTCTTCAATATACGCAAATCAATCAATGTGATACACCATACTAACAAAGTGAAGGATAAAAACCATGTGATCAACTCAACAGATGCAGAAAAAGCTTTCAACGAAATTCAACATCCATTTATGCTAAAAAATCCTCCAGAAAGTAGGCATAGAGGGAACTTACCTCAACATAATATAGGGCATATATGACAAACCCACAGCCAACACCGTTCTCAATGGCGAACAACTGAAACCATTCCCATTAAGATCAGGAACAAGACAAGGTTGCCCACTCTCACCACTATTATTTTTTTTTTAATTTTTTATATTTTGTGGTACGCGGGTCTCTCACTGTTGTGGCCTCTCCCGTTGCAGAGCACAGGCTCTGGACACACAGGCTCAGCAGCAAAGGCTCGCGGGCCCAGCCGCTCTGCGGCATGTGGGATCTTCCCGGACTGGGGCACGAACCCGCGTCCCCTGCATCGGCAGGCGGACTCTCAACCACTGCGCCACCAGGGAAGCCCCTCACCACTATTATTCAACATAGTTTTGGAAGTTTCAGTCACAGCAGTGAGACGAAAAAGAAATAAAAGGAATCCAAATCGGAAAAGAAGAAGTAAAGTTGTCACTGTTTGCAGATGACATGATACTATATATAGAAAAATCCTAAAGATGCTACCAGAAAACTACCAGATCTAATCAATGAATTTGGTAAAGTAGCAGGATACAAAATTAATGCACAGAAATCTCTTGAATTCCTATACACCAATGATGAAAAATCTGAAAGAGGAATTAAGGAAACACTCCCATTTACCATTGCAACAAAAAGAATAAAATATCTAGGAATAAACCTACCAAAGGAGAAAAAAAAAAACCTGTATGCAGAAAACTACAAGACACTGATGACAGAAATTAAAGATGATACAAACAGATGGAGAGATATACCATGTTCTTAGATTGGAAGAATCAATATTGTGAAAATGACTCTACTACCCAAAGCAATCTATAGATTCAATGCAATCTCTATCAAACTACCAATGGCATTTTTCACAGAAGTAGAACAAAAAATTTTACAATTTGTATGGAAACACAAAAGACCCCGAATAGCCAAAGCAATCTGGAGAAAGAAAAACGGAGCTGGAGGAATCAGGCTCCCTGATTTCAGACTATACTACAAAGCTACAGTAATCAAGACAGTATGGTACTGGCACAAAAACAGAAAGATAGATCAATGGAACACGATAGAAAGCCCAGAGACAAACCCACGCACATATGGTCACCTTATCCTTGATAAAGGAGGCAAGAATATACAATGGAGAAAAGACAGTGTCTTCAATAAATTGTGCTGGGAAAACTGGACAGCTACATGTAAAAGAATGAAATTAGAACACTCCCTACACCATACACAAAATAAACTCAAAATGGATTAAAGACCTAAATGTAAGGCCAGACACTATAAAACTCTTAGAGGAAAACATAGGCAGAACACTCTATGACATAAATCACAGCAAGATCCTTTCTGACCCACCTCCTATAGAAATGGAAATAAAAACAAAAATAAGCAAATGGGACCTAATGAAACTTAAAAGCTTTTGCACAGCAAAGGAAACCATAAACAAGATGAAAAGACAACCCTCAGAATGGGAGAAAATATTTGCAAATGAAGCAACTGACAAAGGATTAATCTCCAAAATTTACAAGCAGCTCATGCAGCTCCATAACAAAAAAACAAACAACCCAATCCAAAAATGGGCAGAAGACCTTAATGGACACTTCTTCAAAGAAGATATACATATTGCCAACAAGCACATGAAAGAATGCTCAACACCATTAATCATTAGAGAAATGCAAATCAAAAGTAAAATGAGATTATCATCTCACACCAGTCAGAATGGCCATCATCAAAAAATCTACAAACAATAAATGCTGGAGAGGGTGTGGAGAAAAGGGAACACTCTTGCACTGCTGGTGGGAATGTACATTGATACAGCCACTATGGAGAATAGTACTGAGGTTCCTTAAAAAACTAAAAATAGAACTACCATATGACCCAGCAATCCCACTACTGGGCATATACCCTGAGAAAACCATAATTCAAAAAGAGACATGTACCACAATGTTCACTGCAGCTCTATTTACAATAGCCAAGACATGGAAGCAACCTACGTGTCCATCGACAGATGAATGGATAAAGAAGATGTGGCACATATATACAATGGAATATTACTCAGTCATAAAAAGAAACGAAATTGAGTTTTTGTAGTGAGGACCTAGAGTCTGTCATACAGAGTGAAGTAAGTCAGAAAGAGAAAAACAAATACCATATGCTAACACATATATATGGAATCTAAAAAAAAAAAATGGTTCTGAAGAATCTAGGGGCAGGACAGGAATAAAGATGCAGATATGGAGAATGGATTTGAGGACATGGGGAGGGGGAACGGTAAGCTGGGACAAAGTGAAAAAGTGTCATGGACTAATATATACTACCAAATGTAAAATAGCTAGTGGGAAGCCGCCACATAGCACAGGGAGATCAGCTCGGTGCTTTGTGACCGCTTAGGGGGTAGGATAGGGAGTGTGGGAGGGAGATGCAAGAGGGAGGAGATATGAGGATATATGTATATGTATAGCTGATTCACTTTGTTATAAAGCAGAAAGTAACACACCATTGTAAAGCAATTATACTCCAATAAAGATGTTAAAAAATAATAATATTCCTTAAATCAAAATTAGTAATGCATAATTCGAAAAATATTACCAAAACTGAATTACACAGAATATAAATGTTGTTCCCTTAAAAAATAAATATTAGCAATGACATTGATAGAACAACAGTAAGTACAGTATGAATTTTTACTATAAGATTTTATATCACATAGGGCTTAAACTTTCTAAATTAATAGGGGTCCTTTTTTGGGGAGGAGGGGTTTGGTAGTCTTTCTATTGCCATGGATTCTACAGAACTGCCCTGCTCCCTCCCCTCCCCTTGGTAGCCAAGTATACCTACATAACTCCATTGGTAAGCCCTAGTTTTAGAGAAGAAAGTGGTTTCTTAGGAAAAAACAAAAGCTCCTAAGATGAAACCAAAAGAAAGGTCAGTCTCTTGATGACTTGTGGAGGTGACCAACCTCAGTGTCTAGACTTTTTCCTTCAACTTTGGTTTTGCTCTTATTTAGTCCAATACTCTGAGTTCCTTACAAATAGACTGACTGCATGTCTAGATTCTCAAAATACTGCCAAAGCTAACATTCCAAACCAGCACAATCCTCTGAACCATGACCATACAAAAAAAAAAAGAGAAGCAAAAAGAAGTCTATCCTTACAAAAGCCAGTTTACACACTGAACTATTTAAACTATTTGCTCACTCTTCTCACTTCCATTCATATTTAGCTTCCTAACCACTGGCCACCCCTATGGAAATTCTGTAAGTTGATGAAGCTACAGCCATTCCAGCTGCCAACCACACTTTTGGCTTTGTTGATGACAGGGAAATATAAAGTCTGAAAGAAAGATTGGCTGAGCAAGGAGAGAACTCAAGCTTAGCAACAACATTTCACAAAATAAAATTAGGACTGCATTATATGGTTTTCAGCTATTACTCTCAATTTTATATTATCATATGCTCTTTTTATACAAAAAAATATATACAGAGAGGATTCTGGAACATGGCAGAGTAATAAGCACCAGGAATCCATCTCCCCATCTAGACAATAATTACACTGGCAGAATCTGTCTGACATAACTCTTTTAGAACGCTGGATTATTTTGAAGGCTTGCAAACTACCAGGGGAAGATGTGGAGGGTAAATTGCGGTTAATTTTGGTCAGTTTCAGCTATTAGCACAGTAGCAACTACCCATCCCCCACCCCCAGCCACGTGACAAGCAACAGTGCACCTGTTCCTAGAGCAGCTTGCACACAGCTCAAGTGTTGGCAAGAATGTGGAGAAATTGGAACCATTATGTACTATTGATGGGAATTAAAATGATACAGGGTTGTGGAAAACAATAAGGCAGTTCCTCAAAAAATTAAAAAATAGAATTACCATATGATCTAACAATTCCACATCTGGGTACATACCCCAAAGAATTGGAAGCAGGGTCTTGAAGAGATATTTGTACACCCATGTTCATAGAAGCATTATTCGTAAGAGCTGAAATGGAAACACCCAAGTGTCCACTGATGAATCAATAGATAAGCAAAATGTGGTATAAACATACACTGAAATATTATTCAGCCTTAAAAAGGAAGGAAATTCTATAATATGCTACAACATGGATGTGATCAGAAAAGATGTTTGATATGATTTCAATCTTCTTAAGTTTATTGAGACTTGTTTTGTGTCCCACCGTATGGTCAGTCCTTGTGAAAGTTCCATGTGTACCTAAGAAGAACGTGTATTCTGCTGCTGTTGTATAAAATAAAACAATTACTCAGGATATCCTGAGTCTCAAGCTCTGCCACAGAGGCTGAGGGTGGGGGAGAAGTCAGGGTTGCATGGGCACCTCTGCTGTGTCTGGTGTTGTCAGGTTTGCAGTTCTGGGGAGGGGGATGGTGTCCCAGGCCCTGCTGCCACTGCAGCCCAGTTACCTGTGGCCACAGATGCCACTGTGGCCAGGAGGCCAAAGTCATGTGTGCTGCCTCCCTTGCTGCTGCTAAATGCTATGGGCCTGTGGGCACAGCTGCTGAGGCTGGAGGGCCTTAATCGCAGGCACCTCCTCTACTCTTTCCTCAGTTCTATCTCCCCTATGTGTTCTAGACCACCCATATGTAGATGTACAGAAATGCAGAATTCTCTGGCATTCTGGTATGTTGGGCAGAGTCAGCTTTGCTCAGTTGTGGATGTTTTACTGGTTGAATATTGAAGGGAAGAGACAAAGGTAATGTTTCACTCTATGCCATGATGCTGACATGACTCCAATACAGTCTCAAATTTCAAAGATCTGAAAGCATAATGAGGAAGATAATAAAAATAATAATTTAAAGAAACTACTATTTACTAAATGTTTACATTATGCCAATCATGTGTGTTACTTCTATATTTTCTTAAAATTTTCAGAGAGCTTATCAAGGTATAATGAAACCACAATAAATTACACCATTTAAAGTGTACAGTTTTATAGGTTTTGACATACTCATACAGCCATGAGCATCATTACTGTTAAGATAATGAGCATGTCCATTACTCCAAAATTTTCCACGTCCTTCTTTAATTCTTCCATGCCCCTCTGTGCCTCCATTCCACTTCCCAGTTCGCAGGCAACCATTGATCTGCTTTCTATCACTATACATTACTTTGCACTTTCTACTATGTTATATAGATGGAATCATATGATATGTACTCTTTTATGTCTAGCTTTTAAACTCAGCATAATTATTTTGAAATTCATCCATGCTGTTGTATATATCGATATGCATTCCTTTTTACTGCTGGGTAGTATTCCATTGTAAGTAAATACTACAACTTCTTTATGCATTTACCTGTTGACAAACATTCAAACTATTTCTAGTTTCTTGGCTATTATAAAACATACTATAAACATTAAGGTAAAAGTCATTATATAAATATATGCTTTCAGATCTCTTGGGTATATATCTAGGATTGGAATGGTTGAATTGTATGGTAAACATATGTTTAACTTTTTAAGAAAATACCAAACTGTTTCCAAAGTGGTTTCATATTCCCACCAGCACTGTATAGGAGTGTCAGTTGCTCCACATCCTAGTCATGACTTAGTATACCTTATTGTGGTTTTAATCTATATTTCCCTAATGATTATTGGTGTTGAGCATCTTTTCATGTGCCTATTTATTATCTATCTATATATATATTTGATGGTAAAATAGATGGTCAAATCTTTTGCCAATTTTTTTATTAAACTGCCTTCTTATTATTGAGTTTTCAGAGTTCTTAATTATAATGAAAGTAATTTTTCATATATGAGGTCTGCAAATTATACACACACACACACACACACACACACACACACACGGAATTATATATTTATACTTATAAAGCCTCCCCGCCCCACTGACTTGTTTTTTCATTGTCTTAAGAGTTTCTTTTGAAGAGCAGAATTTCCTAATATTGATGAAGTCCAATTTATCAATTTCGTCTTTTATGAATCATGCTTTTGTGGCGTTATATCTGAGAAATCTTTACCTAACCCCACTTCACAAAGATTTGTCCTATGTTTATACCTAGAAGTTTTACGGTTTGTTTACATTTAGTTCTATGAAATACATTTTGTTAAGTCTGTATATGGTGCAACATATACATTGAAAAACCTTTTGTTTTTCTGTGGTTTTTATTTTTTGCTTTAAATGAGTCTATTTCTAGACTCTCTATGCTGTTCCATTGATCAATTTGTCAATCTTGATACTAATACCACACTGTCTTTATTTCTTTGAGTACAATTTTACATTAACTTGAAATCAGGTGGAATAACTTCTCCAAATTTTTTCTTCTCAAGTAATTTTGGCTCCTCTAGCTCTTATGCATCTCCAGTTTCAAAATAAGCTTATCAATTTCTACCAAAAAAAAAAAAGTCCCTGCTAAGATTTTAGCATGGGATTGCATTGAATCTACATAGCCATTTGAGGAGAAGGGACATCTCAACAATGTTAAGTTTTAGCCCGGTATATATTTTTCTATCATTTTTACCTCTTGGCCTTTATATCTGAAACGTTTTTTTTTTTTTAAATAGGCAGCACATAGTTGGATTTTGCTTTTATGTAATCTGAAAAAATTCTGCCTTTTAATTAGAATGTTTAGACCAATTTACACTTAATGTAAGTAATTAATCTACCACATTGCTATTTGTTTTCTATTTGTCCCATGTGATTTTTGCTCCTTTTTTCTTCTTTTTCTGCATTTTCTTAGATTGACCATATTTATAACTCCATTTTATATTCTTTGTTGGCTTATTAGCTATAATTCTTTTGTGTTATTTTGGTTGTTGCTAAGTTTGCAGTATACTTCTTTAACTTTTCACTCTCTATCTTCATTATACCACTTCCTATATACTATAGAAACCTTATAATAGTATCCTCTCATTTCTCCCTTCCCAGCCTCTGTATTACTATTGTCATTGCTGTCACATATTGTTATAAACTCCACAATATACTGTGTCTACGTTTTAAACATCATCTTTTAAAGAGATATACTTACCCATGATGTTATCATTTCTAGTACTCTCTAATCTTTTATTATATCAACCCAGTTTTCCATCTGGTATCATTTTCTTTTTGGCTTAAAACAACAATCAGTTATTCTTTCTCATGGTTTCTTTGTGTCAGGAAGGTGGGAAGGAATCAGCTGGGCAGATGCACACAGCTGGGCAGGTGCACACAGCCGGGCGTTTGGCCAGCTGTCTCCTTGTCCTCAAGTGGTCTTGGTGGTCTCTTGGCATGGGCTCGTTTGGGCTTCCTTACAACATGGTGGCTTCTAGGCATTTGGGCTGTTCCATGACAGCTGATGGCTTCCAGAAGGAGTGTTCCAACAAGCTGTGGTGCTTTGTATGACTCCTTCTTAGCAGTCACAGTGTCACTTCTACTGCACTCCACTGGTTACCAAGAGTCCCAAGTCAAAGTCAAGGGAAGGAGAATTAGATTCCATGTCTTGATGGGGGAGGTGCAAGGTTCTAGAAGTGCATGTGGGGTGGGAGATATTGTTTTGGTTCTCTGTCACATGTGATGCTCCATATGTTTCCTTACTGCCCCCCTCCCAGTCCTAGCTGAGTCAGGAGACCCCAAGGGCTCCTTGTCATTCCCTGACCATCT
This sequence comes from Globicephala melas, assembly GCF_963455315.2. Classification (NCBI taxonomy): domain Eukaryota; kingdom Metazoa; phylum Chordata; class Mammalia; order Artiodactyla; family Delphinidae; genus Globicephala; species Globicephala melas. The sequence continues at coordinate 105,935,999 of NC_083317.1, forward strand.
GGTATTCTAGCCAAAAGGAAATGCTAGCCCAAGTCTTGCAGGGGCCTTCCCTGCCTCCCTGAGAACACAAAGACCTGTGTCCCATTACTCAACCCACCACCCTTTCCAGGGGCCATTTCACCCTGCTGGACCCAGAGCCTTTCCTCCAGGTCCAGAGTAGCTCCCAGTCCCTGAGGACTCACTCTTTTTTTTAATTATTGGAGTATAATTGCTTTATAATGTTTTGTTAGTTTCTGCTGTACAGTGAAGTGAATCAGCTACATGTATACCTATATCCCCTCCCATTTGGATCTCCCTCCCACCCCTAGCCACCATCCCACCCATCCAGGTCATCACAGAGCATGGAGCTGAGCTTCCTGTGCTTTACAGCATGTTCCCACTAGCTATCTATTTTACACATGGTAGTGTATGTATGTCAATCTTAATCTCCCAGTTTGTCCCACCCTCCCCTCCCCACGTGTCCACATGTCCGTTCTCTACGTCTACGTCTCTATTCCTGCTCTGCAAATAGGTTCATCTGTACCATTTTTCTAGAGTCCACATACATGCGTTAATATACAATATTTGTTTTTCTCTTTCCGACTTACTTCACTCTGTATGACAGGCTCTAGGGCCATCCACGTCTCTACAAATGATCCAATTTCGTTTCTTTTTATGGCTGAGTAATATTCTATTGTATATATGTACCACATCTTCTTTATCCATTCATCTGTCGTTGGCCATTTAGGTTGCTTCCATGTCCTGGCTATTGTAAACAGTGCTGCAATGAACATTGGGGTACGTGTGCCCTTTTGAGTTATGGTTTTCTCAGGGGTACGTGTGCCCAATAGTGGGATTGCTGGGTCATATGGTAGCTCTACTTTTAGTTTTTAAAGGAATCTCCATACTGTTCTCCACAGTGGCTGTATAAATTTACATTCCCACCAACAGTGCAAGAGGGTCCCTTTTCTCCACACCCTCTCCAGCATTTATTGTTTCTAGATTTTTTGATAATGGCCATTCTGACCAGTGTGAGGTGATACCTCATTGTAGTTTTGATTTGCATTTCTGTAAAAATTAGTGATGTTGAGCATCCTTTCATGTGCCCCTTGGCCATCTGTATGTCCTCCTTGGAGAGATGTCTATTTAGGTCTTCTGCCCATTTTTTGATTGGGTTGCTTGTTTTTTTGATATTGAGCTCCATGAGCTGTTTGTATATTTTGAAGATTAATCCTTTGTTGCTTCATTTGCAAATATTTTCTCCCATTCTGAGGGTTGTCTTTTTGTCTTGTTTATGGTTTCTTTTGCTGTGCAAAAGCTTTTAAGTGGTATCATTTTCTAGTGCTGAAATGGGTTCCTTTGATATTTCTTGTACTGCAGGATGTTTGGTGATAAATTCTTTCCATTTTTGAGTGTCTTTTAAAAAAATTTTCATTTGGCCTTCATTTTTGAAAGATATTCTCCCAGGGTACAGAATTCTAGGTGTATAGTATTTTTCTTCCGTTATTTTAAAGATGTTGCTTTATTGTCTAGTAGTTTGCATTGTCTCTGATGACGAATCTGCTTCCATGGTTATCTTTATTCCCTCATACATAATAACAATGATATCTTTACTCTATTTGCTTTTAAGATTTTCTTCTCATAACTGGCTCTAAGCAATTTGATTGTGATATGCCTTGGTGTAGTTTTATTCACATTTCCTACGCTTGGGGCTTGTGGAGCTTCTTGGAACTGCTATTTTATAGTTTTTATCAAGTTTGGAAACATTTTAGTCATTATGTCTTCAAGTATATTTTTCTGTTGCCCCCTTTTCTCACCTTTCCCTTCAGGACTCCAGTGACATGAATGTTGTGTACTTGGCTGCCTGAAGTTGTGCCACAGCTCAGAAATGCTCTTTTTTTTCTGCTTTTGTTTTTTAGTCTTTCTCTCTCCAGTTTCATTTTGGATAGCTTCTTTTGCTATGTCTTTTAGTTCACTAATCCATATCCTGCAATGTGTCATCTCCATTAACCTCATCCAGTGTAATTTTCATCTCAGTCATGTAGTTTTTATGTCTAGAATTTTTATTTTTTATAGTTTTCATGTTTCTACTAAATACATTCAGTCAATCTAGCAGCTCTCTGACCATATGAAAGATAGTTATGATAATTCTATTAATGTCCTTATCTACTAATTTTCTTACTGTATCAATTCTGAGTCAGTTTCAACTGACTGATTTTCCTAATACATGTTATACTGACTTGGTTTCATGAATACATGGTAATTTTTGACAGAATGTCAGACATTGAGAATTTTATTTTGTTGTGTGTTAGATATTTTTGTATTCCTATAAATTATCTTAGTTTTTGTTCTGGGACACAGTTAAATTACTTGGAAGCAGTTTGATCCTTTCAGTTCTGACTTTGTTAGGCAGAACCAGAACAACTTTAAGTCTGTAGTTAATTTTTCCCCACTACTGAGATAAGACATGTTTAGTACTTGAGTGGAAGCACTATGAATTAGGAGGCTTTCCATACTGGTTGTTGGGAACAGCACTATGCCCAGCTCTGCGTGAGTGGGAGGTACGATTTCCTTGAGTCACTTCAGGTGGTTCTTTCCCAAGCCTTGGATAGTTTCTTCACATGCAAGTACTGATGAGTAGTCTGCTTAATACTCAAGGGGTCCTCTGCAGATTTTCTGTAGCTCACTCTTCTCTGGTAACCTGCCCTGTGAATTCTAGAGGCTTTCGCCTCCCTGATATCACAGCTCCATCTTCTCAACTCAAGGAGACCACCAGGTGCTACCTGGGTTCTCCCTCCCTGTGGCATGACAGGACAAGTTCTCTAGGCCTTAAGCCTAGAATGGCTCACCTCATTTTTCCCATCTCTCAGGAATCACTGTCTTTCATGTTTGATGTCCACTGTCTTGAGAGCTGTTTTTTCAAAGAATTTGTCCAATTTTTTTAGTTGTTTGAGATGGGAGGGTAAATCTGACCTGTTATTCCATCTTTACTGGAATCGTAAGGCTATTATTTCTTTTAATACTGACAACAGCCTTGTGGGGAAAAGTTACTGGTCCAGAGTCACATAGCCCTTTTTCTAATGCATGTTCATAAAAATGCATTATCTATACAAAAAACCTATTGGTTCCCTTTGTCTGGACAACTTTTACTTCCTTTTCCTAGCTAAACTATGTTCTTTCAAAGTTCAGCTCAAGAGGCAATACCTCCTAAAAATCTCATCAGTTTCAGCTTATTTTCTCCCTGACTGCTTTCATGATGATTACAATTCTCTGCTCTATGCTCCTGTAATGTCCTAGGCACACATGTATCAGCACATCTTCAGTATAATTACTCATTTTGTTTCCTATCTTTCCTTCTTTGAAGGTTATCAGCTTTTTGAAGGCAACAACTGTCTTACATCTCTGTGTCATTAGCACCTAGGATAGTATTTGGAAAACAGTCAATGCTCAGTAGGTATATTTTTGAAATAAACTTCCTAGTAAATTTTAGAATCCTTATAATTATCATATATAAAATAATTTTGAAGTACTAATTTCAAGGAATTCTATCTGTTAGGAAGAATTTACCTAACTTAAATAGCTGGATGTTTGAGAGAATGATAATGGTATTGTGGAAATTATAACAAGTAGTAAAAATGAACCATGTAATCTGCACATAATTAATAAGTTTTTTAACCAACCTGTTTGATAATAAAATGGCAATTCTTAAAGTGATCACATGAGCTCCAAATATATATATATGTGATAATTTCTATGTGCCATATCTTTCCCAGCAACATGAAAGACATTCCTGAAAGACAGCATAAACTATCTAAAAAAAATTAACTTTTTTGAAAAAATCTAATAGTTGTTATTTATTTTATGCCTATAATGTTCCAGACCCTGTGCTAAATACTTTACATACATCTTATTTAACAAAATTCTCATAACAATCCTGACAAGACAGGCATTCTTAATGCTATCTCTTAGATGAAGAATAAATTACCATAAGTTACAAAAATGATAAGGTGGCAGAACTTGAATTTTAATCCAGATCACAAAATCTATGTTCTTAGCAACTCTATACTGCCTCATAACTTGGGATTCATCTGCTTATTAAGTTTCATTGGGGGGGGGGGAGAGATAAATCTAATAATTGTTAATTGCCATAAAAGACTGATAAAGTCAAAACTAAATTTTCTTTAGTCTTTTGGATGCTACCATTAACGATCTTAAAGACTGTGAGTGCCATCTAAAAAGCTCATTTTAATCAAGCTTTTTCAGATGAGTAACTTTAAAAATATTAAACATATTCACAGTATAGGTACTGTGCCATTTCCTTTAAAGTAAATGTAATCTCAGTATGACAGAGACACCTATCAACAGCTTATCATATTTCTGGCTACATTTCATTTTAACAGTTACTAAAATTCTGTCTCTTAGGATCAAGGTCTAAGCTAGAAATATTACAAATAGCTCAAAAGTAGATTTATCTTGCCTCTAGAACTTAGCACCAAGTTAGTTTAAGTAAAGGCCAGAAAAGAAGAGAATTAAACCAACAACACACATTCTATTCCCAATAGCAAATTCATATTAAAAGTTTTCGTCAAACATTTTCTCTAAACAGCTTAAGGGGTTTGCAAAAAATGTTATTTATAGCTACTTTCTTTATTAAAAACTGAAAAAGATGTCATTTTATAGATTAGTAAGTTAAAGAGGTGACTCTGAACCTAAGGTTACAACCCTCTCAAGGTCTGTTTAAGAAACTCATATTCACAACCCAATACTAGTACCTACGAAATGACGTAGCTCATATACTCTGCAAATACATAGCCAGCCTTATTTGTTTATACATTGTTTATGGCTGCAATCAGAAGGGTTGTATAGTTGTGGTAGAGATCTTATGGCCCACAAAGCCTAAATATTTATCTGGTCTGTTATAAAAAAGGCTGACCCCCTATCTAGACTACTATACCTTGTATCCTTTCCACTTACCTTCTTCATCCTATATACAGCTGCTAACATTACCTTCACAAAGCAAGACTAACTTGTTTAAATAATTCATCAGTGACTCTCCACTGCTTCCAGAGTTAAGCATAAATTTATCACCTTAATTTTCAATGCCATCAGTACCTTTCAACCTATTCTTCTATCCTTATTTTTCAACCATTTCTGTCTTCATATCCAACATTTCAACAATACATGGCCTCGCACTATTTCTCAACCACGTCTTGCATATCTCTCCCCCTGCTTTCCTCATGTAGAACCCCCTACTTGGAATTTCCTTTTCCTCAGTCATCCTTAGTTGTAGAAATGCCACCATCTTTGTCCAGCCCTAACTAGTTGGTTGGATACAGTATGGACTATTAAATGAACCACAGAGTGCTCAAAATCCTTGTGAAAATGCTACAGACTACCTCTTTGTTCTTTCAAAATGACTGCCCTCTCCCTTTCTTCATTTCCTTCATTCCTAGCCCCAGATATGGAACCTCACTACTTAAACTACCTTTTAACAGAACTTAGGCAGAAGGTTTAGATTTCCAACTTACGAAGTAGCTTTATATGGAAGCTAGGTAGATGAAGGAGAAATTCTCTCCCCTCTGTGGAACCAAGACAGGCGGGGAGAAAGGGAAAGAAGCTTGGCTAATTTAATGAAAGTTTAGAAGCTTAAAACAAACAGAAAATGGAAGAAACAACAAACCCAAACCATCATTAATTTGTAATGGCTACACAATTGTGCCACAGAAATGTTTACTTAACATTCCCCTGTCAGAAATTGTGGATTTTTTTTTTCTTTGACAGCTGAACCAAGAGATTCTCCCACAAAAAGAAGGCATTAGGGCTTTTTATATGCATCAGTTATTTGTACATTAGGCCTGTCAGAAATTCTAAAATAATTCCATGCAAAACAAATTATTTTACTAATACTTCTAGACATGACATTGAGGTTAAAATTAGATTTAATAATACAGTTGTTTATATATTAAAAGGTAAGGTACAAATAATTTCAGTTTCCTAAATTTTTTGTAAAATGAAAAAGTGTGTAGTAACATAAATAAAAACTATTCATATGGTTCTAAACTCTATTTTAATATCTTGGTGTTTTTTAACATCATTATAACCATCTACTTTTGTTACCACAAGTTTAAGTATCAGCACATCTTTTAGTCCATAAATATTAACATTTTAGGCTAATCTATTAGATATTATTTTAAAGAATTAAATAAATATCTTTCCTGATCCTTTTAGAATTCAGTTTAAAATAATACTTCCTATTTTTAAAACCCTTTGTAGCATGGCAACAACTATTTCTAAGAAACTTATTCCCTGTGACTACTTTTCTTTCTGCTTTTTGACTTTGTCTCTCTCCCTTTGTACCATATCACGACTGCTGGGAAGGGAATGGTGTTCTCTGCAATACCAATCATCTGGACTGGTCTACTTATTTCTCTTTGCTTTACTGACTTCACAAAAGTTTTTAACTCTCTTGACAAAACCTTTTTCGTTTCATTCCAAGTTATAATTTTTACATTTGAATGCAGTTACTTTACTTTGTTTCTAAAAGATCTTCCAAAATCACTTTTTTGAAGTGTTTTTGCTACCAAAAGACAAGAGGTAAAAGTACTAGAAAGTTTTTTAAAACATGGTTTCTCCACAAAACCATTCATTAAATATTCAGTTGTCTGAACCACAGTGAGCAAAAATGGACAGTGAAGCAGATAAAATATTTGTTTGACCTTTTGTAGGTTTACTTTATGTCTCTATGAACATGTTGTAGAAAATAATCTATTCGATTGGAATGATATACTAAGAGATTTCCTAGATGGAATATTTGCATACAGGATATGTTTCATTATGTGCCTGAAAGTTTTATATGCGTGAAAGAAAAAGGCAAAAGGCAAAAGATTGATTGGGTGTTCGAAGAACTGTATTCTAGTCTTGACTTGTGTAAACTCTAAGGGCTTCTGTTTCCTCGTCCTTGCAAGCGTGTTCATTACAATGTTTTTCAAACACAGAAAAGTGTCCCTCCAAAGTAAATGATTAACTAAATTGTGGTCTAACCCCTTGATGGAAGCAGCATAGTAGTCAATTTTTCAAATATTTTTAAAGACATTAAATAACATGGGGAAATGCTAGGATTGCATTTTTAGACTGTAAAACTATATATGTAAAATGACCCAGATTGGTAAAAGAATTTTTAAATAAAAAATTTTTACATGAAATGCATATCCTAGAAAAAACTAGAAAAATATAAGATAGAGTGGTAACAATTTTTATTTTCTACTCTATCCTTAATCCTTCCTGTATTTTCCAAGTAGGATTTCATCAGCTGGACCAGGAAAAATGGGTTTCATGAGAAAAGGAGAAAGCTTTAAAGGTAAAAGAATTAAAAAAACTTGGAAGACTATTAAATTCTTTTTACAGTTCAATATAAAGTACGGGGCTTCCCTGGTGGCGCAGTGGTTGAGAGTCCGCCTGCCGATGCAGGGGACACGGGTTCGTGCCCCGGTCCGGGAAGATCCCACATGCCGCGGAGTGGCTGGGCCCATGAGCCATGGCCGCTGAGCCTGCGCGTCTGGAGCCTGTGCTCCGCAACGGAAGAGGCCACAACAGTGAGAGACCCACATACCGCAAAAAAAAAAAAAAAAAAAAAAGAATATAAAGTACGTTTATGCCACATTTTAGTGTATTGAAGTTTGCTCTAAAAATTGCAAGAACTGGTCTTCCCTGGTGGCGCAGTGGTTGAGAGTCCACCTGCCGATGCAAGGGACACGGGTTCGTGCCCCGGTCCGGGAGGATCCCGCATGCCGCGGAGCGGCTGGGCCCATAAGCCAGGGCCGCTGAGCCTGCGCGTCCGGAGCCTATGCTCCGCAACAGGAGAGGCCACAACAGCGAGAGGCCCGTGTACCGCAAAAAAGGAAAAAAAAAAAAAAAAAACTAGTTACGTAAATCTACTTCATGAGATATAATATTACTATTAAAAACAATGACACAATGACAGTGTTAAACATTTAAAGTGGGGGGGGGTGTGCTGGGAAGATGGCGGAAGAGTAAGACGCGAAGATCACCTTCCTCCTCACAGATACACCAGAAATACATCTACACGTGGAAAAACTCCTACAGAACACCTACTGAATGCTGCCAGAAGACCTCAGACCTCCCAAAAGGCAAGAAACTCCCCACGTACCCGGGCAGGGCAAAAGAAAAAAAGAAAAAACAAAGACAAAAGAACAGGGAGGGCACCTGCACCAGTGGGAGGGAGCTGTGAAGGAGGAAAACTTTCCACACACTAGGAAGCCCCTTCGCGGGCGGAGACTGCGGGAGGCGGAGCGGGGAGCTTCGGGCCACGGAGGAGAGCACAGCAACAGGGGTGCGGAGAGCAAAGCGGGGAGATTCCCGCACAGAGGATCAGTGCCGACCGGCACTCACCAGCTCGAGAGGCTTGTCTGCTCACCCGCCGGGGTGGACGGGGCTGCGAGCTGAGGCTCGGGTTTCGGTCAGAGCGCAGGGAGAGGACTGGGGTTGGTGGCTTGAACATAGCCTGAAGGGGTTAGTGCACCACGGCTAGCCGGGAGGCAGCCCGGGGAAAATCTGCACCTGCTGAAGAGGCAAGAGACTTTTTCTTCCCTCTTTGTTTCCTGGTGCGCGAGGAGAGGGGTTTAAGAGCGCTGCTTAAAGGAACTCCAGAGACGGGCGCAAGCCACGGCTAAAAGCGCGGATCCCAGAGACGGGCGCGAGCCGCGGCTAAAAACGGGTATTCCAGAGACGCGTGCGAGCCGCGGCTAAAAGCACGGACTCCAGAGACGGGCGGAAGACGCTAAGGCTGCTGCTGCCGCCACCAAGGTGCCTGTGTGCGAGCACAGGTCACTATCCACAGCCCTCTTCCGGGGAGCCTGTGCAGCCCGCCACTGCCAGGTTCCCGGGATGCAGGGACAACTTCCCCGGGGGAACGCACGGCGGGCCTCAGACTGGTGCAACGTCACGCTGGCCTCTGCCGCCGCAGGCCCGCCCCGCACGCCGTGCCCCTCCCTCCCCCCAGCCTGAGTGCGCCAGAGCCCCCGAATCAGCGGCTCCTTTAACCACATCCTGTCTGAGCAAAACACAGACGCCCTGCAGCGACCTACACGCAGAGGCAGGGCCAAATCCAAAGCTGAGCCCCTGTGAGCTGTGAGAACAAAGAAGAGAAAGGGAAATCTCTCCCAGCAGCCTCAGAAACAGCGGATTAAAGCTCCACAATCAACTTGATGTACCCTGCATCTGTGGAATACCTGAATAGACAACGAATCATCCCAAATTGAGGTGGACTTCGAGAGCAAGATCTATGATTTTTTCCTTTTCCTCTTTTTGTGAATGTGTATGTGTATGCTTCTGTGTGAGATCTTGTCTGTATAGCTTTGCTTCCACCATTTGTCCTAGAGTTCTATCCGTCCATTGTTTTTTTTTAAAATTTTTTCTTAATAATTAATTTTAATAACTTTATTATACTTTTCTTTCTTTTTTCTTTCTTTTCTTTCTTTCCTTCCTTCCCTCCTTTAGACAACGAATCATCCCAAATTGAGGAGGTGGACTTTGAGAGCAAGATTTATGATTTTTTCCCCTTTACCTCTTTTTGTGAGGGTATATGTGTATGCTTCTGTGTAAGATATTGTCTGTATAGCTTTGCTTCCAACATTTGTCCTAAGGTTCTATCCGTCCCCCCTTTTTTCCCTAAATAATTATTTTTTAATTCAATAACTTTATTATACTTTATTTTATTTTTACTGTATCTTCTTTCTTTCTTTTTTCCTTCCTTCCCTCCTTCCTTCCTTCCTCCCACCCTCCCTCCCTCCTTTCTTTCCTTCTTGCCTTCTTTCCTTCTTTTTTTCTTTCCTTCTCCTTCCTTCCTTCCTTCCCTCCTTTCTTTCTTTCTTCATACTTCTACTAATTCTCTCTACTTTTTCTCCCTTTTATTCTGCACCGTGTGGATAAAAGGATCCTGGTGCTCCAGCCAGGAGTCAGGGCTCTGCCTCTGAGGTGGGAGAGCCAACTTCAGGACACTGGTCCACAAGAGACCTCCCAGCTCCACATAATATCAAACGGCAAAAATCTCCCAGAGACCTCCATCTTAACACCAGCACGCAGCTTCACTCAATGACCAGCAAACTACAGTGCTGGACAACCTATGACAAACAACTAGCAAATCGGGAACACAACCCCACCCATTAGCAGAGAGGCTGCCTAAAATCATAATAAGTCCACAGACACCCCAAAACATACCACCAGACGTGGACCTGCCCACTAGAGAGACAAGATCCAGCCTCATCCACCAGAACACAGGCACTACTCCCCTCCACCAGGAAGCCTACAGAACCCACGGAACCAACCTTAGCCACTGGGGACAGACACTAAAAACAACAGGAACTACGAACCTGCAGCCTGCAAAAATGAGACCCCAAACACAGTAAGATAAGCAAAATCAGAAGACAGAAAAACACACAGCAGATGAAGGAGCAAGATAAAAATGCACCAGACCTAACAAATGAAGAGGAAATAGGCAGTCTACCTGAAAAAGAATTCAGAATAATGATAGTAAGGATAATCCGAAATCTTGGAAATAGAATGGACAAAATGCAAGAAACATTTAACAAGGACCTAGAAGAAATAAAGATGAAACAAGCAACGATGAACAACACTATAAATGAAATTAAAAGTACTCTAGATGGGATCAATAGCAGAATAACTGAGGCAGAAGAACAGATAAGTGACCTGGAAGATAAAATAGTGGAAATAACTACTGCAGAGCAGAATAAAGAAAAAAGAATGAAAAGAACTGAGGACAGTCTCAGAGAACTCTGCGACAATATTAAACACACCAACATTCAAATTATTGGGGTTCCAGAAGAAGAAGAGAAAAAGAAAGGGACTGAGAAGATATTTGAAGAGATTTTAGTTGAAAACTTCCCTAATATGGGAAAGGAAATAGTTAATCAAGTCCAGGAAGCACAGAGAGTCCCATACAGGATAAATCCAAGGAGAAATACACCAAGACACATATTAATCAAACTGTCAAAAATTATATACAAAGAAAGCATATTAAAAGCAGCAAGGGAAAAACAACAAATAAGACACAAGGGAATCCCCATAAGGTTAACAGCTGATCTCTCAGCAGAAACCCTGAAAGCCAGAAGGGAGTGGCAGGACATACTGAAAGTGATGAAGGAGAAAAACCTGCAACCAAGATTACTCTATCCAGCAAGGATCTCATTCAGATTTGATAGAGAAATTAAAAGCTTTACAGACAAGCAAAAGCTGAGAGAGTTCAGCACCACCAAACCAGCTTTACAAAAAATGCTAAAGGAACTTCTCTAGACAAGAAACACAGGAGAACGAAAAAGCCTATAATAACAAACCCAAAACAATTAAGAAAATGGGAATAGGAACATACATATCGATATTTACCTTAAATGTAAATGGACTAAATGCTCCCACCAAAAGACACAGATTAGCTGAATGGATACAAAAACAAGACCCATATATATGCTGTCTACAAGAGACCCACTTCAGACCTAGAGACATATACAGACTGAAAGTAAGGGGATGGAAAAAGATATTCCATGCAAATGGAAACCAAAAGAAAGCTGGAGTAGCAATTCTCATATTAGACAAAATAGACTTTAAAATAAAGACTATTAGAAGAGACAAAGAAGGACACTACATAATGATCAAGGGATCGATCCAGAAGAATACATAACAATTGTAAATATTTATGCACCCAACAAAGGAGCACCACAATACATAAGGCAAATACTAACAGCCATAAAAGGGGAAATCGACAGTAACACATTCATAGTAGGGGACTTTAACACCCCACTTTCACCCATGGACAGATCATCCAAAATGAATATAAATAAGGAAACACAAGCTTTAAATGATACATTAAACAAGATGGACTTAATTGATATTTATAGGACACTCCATCCAAAAACAACAGAATACACATTTTTCTCAAGTGCTCATGGAACATTCTCCAGGATAGATCACATCCTGGGTCACAAATCAAGCCTTGGTAAATTTAAGAAAAGTGAAATTGTATCAAGAATCTTTTCCGACCACAACGCCATGAGACTACATATCAGTTACAGGAAAAGATCTGTAAAAAATACAAACACATGGAGGCTAAACAATACACTACTTAATAATGAAGTGATCACTGAAGAAACCAAAGAGGAAATAAAAAAATACCTAGAAACAAATGACAATGGAGACACAACGACCCAAAACCTATGGGATGCAGCAAAAGCAGTTCTAAAGGGGAAGTTTATAGCAATACAAGCCCACCTTAAGAAGCAGGAAACATCTCGAATAAACAACCTAACCTTGCACCTCAAGCAATTAGTGAAAGAAGAACAAAAAAACCCCAAAGCTAGCAGAAGGAAAGAAGTCATAAAAATCAGATCAGAAATAAATGAAAAAGAAATGAAGGAAACAATAGCAAAGATCAATAAAACTAAAAGCTGGTTCTTTGAGAAGATAAACAAAATACATAAACCATTAGCCAGACTCATCAAGAAAAAAAGGGAGAAGACTCAAATCAATAGAATTAGAAATGAAAAAGGAGAAGTAACAACTGACACTGCAGAAATAAAAAAGATCATGAGAGATTACTACAAGCAACTCTATGCCAATAAAATGGACAACCTGGAAGAAATGGACAAATTCTAAGAAATGAACAACCTGCCAAGACTGAATCAGGAAGAAATAGAAAATATGAACAGACCAATCACAAGCACGGAAATTGAAACTGTGATTAAAAATCTTCCAACAAACAAAAGCCCAGGACCAGATGGCTTCACAGGCGAATTCTATCAAACATTTAGAGAAGAGCTAACACCTATCCTTCTCAAACTCTTCCAAAATATAGTAGAGGGAGGAACATTCCCAAATTCCTTCTACGAGGCCACCATCACCTTGATACCAAAACCAGACAAGGATGTCACAAAGAAAGAAAACTACAGGCCAATATCACTGATGAACATAGATGCAAAAATCCTCAACAAAATGCTAGCAAACAGAATCCAACAGCACAGTAAAAGAATCATACACCATGATCAAGTGGGGTTTATTCCAGGAATGCAAGGATTCTTCAATATATGCAAATCTATCAATGTGATAAACCATATTAACAAATTGAAGGAGAAAAACCATATGATCATCTCAATAGATGCAGAGAAAGCTTTCGACAAAATTCAACACTGATTTATGATAAAAACCCTCCAGAAAGTAGGCATAGAGGGAACTTTCCTCAACATAATAAAGGCCATATATGACAAGCCCACAGCCAACATCATCCTCAATGGTGAAAAACTGAAAGCATTTCCACTAAGATCAGGAACAAGACAAGGTTGCCCACTCTCACCACTCTGATTCAACAGAGTTTTGGAAGTTTTAGCCACAGCAATCAGAGAAGAAAGGAAATAAAAGGAATCCAAATCAGAGAAGAAGAAGTAAAGCTGTCACTGTTTGCAGATGACATGATACTATACATAGAGAATCCTAAAGATGCTACCAGAAAACTACTAGAGCTAATCAATGAATTTGGTAAAGTAGTAGGATACAAAATTAATGCACAGAAATCTCTGGCATTCCTATATATTAATGATGAAAAATCTGAAAGAGAAATCATGAAAACACTCCCATTTACAACTGCAACAAAAAGAATAAAATATCTAGGTATAAACCTAAGGAGACAAAAGACCTGTATGCAGAAAATTATGAGACACTGATGAAAGAAATTAAAGATGATACAAACAGATGGAGAGATATACCATGTTCTTGGATTGGAAGAATCAACATTGTGAAAATGACTCTATGACCCAAAGCAATCTACAGATTCAATGCAATCCCTATCAAACTATCACTGGCATTTTTCACAGAACTAGAACAAAAATTTCACAATTTCTATGGAAACACAAAAGACCCCGAATAGCCAAAGCAATCTTGAGAACGAAAAACGGAGCTGGAGGAATCAGGCTCCCTGACTTCAGACTATACTACAAAGCTACAGGAATCAAGACAGTATGGTACTGGCACAAAAACAGAAAGATAGATCAATGGAACAGGATAGAAATCCCAGAGATAAACCCACGCACATATGGTCACCTTATCTTTGATAAAGGAGGCAGGAATGTACAGTGCAGAAAGGACAGCCTCTTCAATAAGTGGTGCTGGGAAAACTGGACAGCTACATGTAAAAGTATGAGATTAGATCCCTCCCTAACACCATACACAAAAATAAGCTCAAAATGGATTAAAGACCTAAATGTAAGGCCAGAAACTATCAAACTCTTAGAGGGAAACATAGGCAGAACACTCTATGACATACATCACAGCAAGATCCTTTCTGACCCACCTCCTAGAGAAATGGAAATAAAAACAAAAATAAACAAATGGGACCTAATGAAACTTCAAAGCTTTTGCCCAGCAAAGGAAACCATAAACAAGACAAAAAGACAACCCTCAGAATGGGAGAAAATATTTGCAAATGAAGCAACTGACAAAGGATTAATCTCCAAAATTCACAAGCAGCTCATGCAGCTCAATAACAAAAAAACAAACAACCCAATCCAAAAATGGGCAGAAGACCTAAATAGACATTTGTCTAAAAAAGATATACAGACTGCCAACAAACACATGAAAGAATGCTCAACATCATTAATCATTACAGAAATGCACATCAAAACTACAATGAGATATCATCTCACACCAGTCAGAATGGCCATCATCAAAAAATCTACAAACAATAAATGCTGGAGAGGGTGTGGAGAAAAGGGAACCCTCTTGCACTGCTGGTGGGAATGTGAATTGGTTCAGCCACTATGGAGAACAGTATGGAGGTTCCTTAAAAAACTACAAATAGAACTACCATATGACCCAGCAATCCCACTACTCAGCACATACCCTGAGAAAACCAAAATTCAAAAAGAGTCATGTACCAAAATGTTCATTGCAGCTCTATTTACAATAGCCCAGAGATGGAAACAACCTAAGTGCCCATCATCGGATGAATGGATAAAGAAGATGTGGTACATATATACAATGGAATATTACTCAGCCATAAAAAGAAACGAAATTGAGTTATTTGTAATGAGGTGGATAGATCTAGAGTCTGTCATACAGAGTGAAGTAAGTCAGAAAGAAAAAGACAAATACCATATGCTAACACATATATATGGAATTTAAGAAAAAAATGTCATGAAAAACCTTGGGGTAAGACAGGAATAAAGACACAGACCTACTGGAGAACGGACTTGAGGATATGGGGAGGGGGAAGGGTGAGCTGTGATGGGGCGAGAGAGACGCATGGACATATATACACTAACAAACGTAAGGTAGATAGCTTCTGGGAAGCAGCCGCATGGCACAGGGAGATCGGCTCGGTGCTTTGTGACCACCTGGAGGGGTGGGATAGGGAGGGTGGGAGGGAGGGAGACGCAAGAGGGAAGAGCTATGGGAACATATGTATATGTATAACTGATTCACTTTGTTACAAAGCAGAAACTAACACACCATTGTAAAGCAATTATACCCCAATAAAGATGTTAAAAAAAAAAACATTTAAAGTATGCAAAACTGTCAACCAATAAGAAAATGGCAGAGTACTATATATTAAAAAGAATTTAAATGTTCATACCCTTTGACATAGGATTTTCATTTCAAGAATCTAGCCTAAGATTCAAAGATCTATGTACAAAGATGTTTGTCACAATGCTATCTATAAGAGCAAATGATTGAAAAATGATTGAAAGCAATATTCCAGTAAATTTCTAACAGGAGAATAATTAAGTTTATTTCAATACATTGATATAGTAAAGTATTATGTAGCTATTGAAAATGCTTACCAAAAAAATTAATGACATTGAAAATTATTCAAATTATCCTGCTAAGTGAAAATGCAGGGTACAAATTTAGATCATACTTTAGATTTGATATATGTGAAATACATACTATAATATGGATGCATAGAACCAAGATATGAAGAAACCACCCCAAAATGTTACAACAGTATATTCTTCCAGCAATGGCAGCAAGAGGAGATAGGTGTACATCTGGACAAAGTGACTAAAGAGCACTGGGAAATAATTAACGGCAGATGACAACCTGAGATGTATTTACTGAAGCAAACTGCTATTTCATTAAATAAGAATGGCATGATTTTGTTTTTCTTGCTTGGGAACGTTACATCCCACCCAGCTTAAATGGCAAAAATCCACAGCTTGAGCACCAGAGGTAGTAGACTTGGTTCACAGCAATAGCAGAACAACTAGACCTTTAATGGGGAAATTTTGGAAGTCAGAGAGCCATATAAGGTTGAGATTATAAATTGTCTATATGCTCCTAGCTGTCTACTAAATTATGCATGTGTGCAGAAAATCTCAGAGAATACAGTGAAGACTGAAACTGTGGGACACTTATAAATTTGCTCCACCTTGTAATGTATTCCTCATCTATATACATCCCAGCCATAATGTGGAAGCCTTACTGCCCTGAGGCATCATTCACTGACCACTAAACTATACCAGGCACAGAAGCCATGCTAAGCAGACAACACCAACAAACACACAAAAACTGAGCTAAGACACCAGCAGTTGAACACTACAAAGGCAACAAATTTCACAGATTGTGAATCTAGGAAAGATAACTGCTTCCTAAAACAAAACCCCAAAAACCCTCAAAAGAAAAAAACCAGAATCTAGAGCCACAACAACATGTTATCCACAAGTCCAATTTGCAAGCAAAATTTACGAGACACTAAAAAAAAAAAAAAAAAGTATGAAAGTATGAACCCATATTCAAGAAAAAAGAGTGGTTAATAGAAAATAACTCGAAATTGGCCCAGATGTTTGATTTAACAAGTAAAGATTTCAAGGAAGCTGCTATAATTCATTCAAAGAATTAAAGGAAAATATGTTAAGAAGGACTAAACAAATAGGGAATCTCAATGGAGAACTTCGAAACTATAAAGAAACAACCAAATGGAAGTTCCACATTTGACAAATACAATAACTACAATGGAACATCCCCATCCCCGCCTCAGAAAAAACCTTCATATCACTAGATGGGTTTATTAACAGACTGATATGGCAGAAGAAAGAATCAGTGCATATAAAGACATATCAATAAAAATTATCCAAAGCAAGAAAAACAAAAAGAAAAAATACTGGAGGTAAATGAACAGGGCCTTGGTGAGCTGAGGGACAATATCAAACATCCTAACATAAATATCCTAGAAGGAGAAAAGAGAGAGAAAGAAAGAGGCAGAAAAAATATTTGAAGAAATAATGACCAAAAAGTACCAAATCTGGTGGAAAACTTTAACACTTCAACAAAACTCAATGGTTCCCAAGTGGACAAAAGCAAAAAGAACCAAACTTACAGGAACCATGGTCAAACTCCTAAAAGCCAGCGGCAAAGACAAAATCTTGAAAGCAGCAAGAAAAAACACCACAACACATCAAGGAAAAAATACGATTAACAGCGACTTTTCATCAGAAACAATGCAGACTAGAAGGCAATGGTGATGGCATATTTAAAGGGCTAGTGAAAAACACTTGTCAATCAAGAATTCAATATCCAACAAAAATAAAGACAAAATAAAAACATTCACAGATAAACAAAAACTGAGCTAAGTCATTGCTACTGGACCTGCCCTAATAAGAAATACTGAAGGAAGTCCTTCTGGATAACAGAAATTAATGATAACTCAGAACTCAGAATAGGAAGGAATGAAGAGCAATGGAAAGAGTAAATATGTGAGTAAATATGAGAGATATTTTTTACTTTCTCTCAATTTTTTAAAAAGACATATACTTGCTGAAAGCAAAGATTCTAACACTCTATTGTTGAGTCCACAGAGTATATAGATGTAATATATACTATAGCAATAGTACAAAGGAGAGGAAAATGGAGGTAAACTGGAAAATGAAGGTAAACTGGTATATTTTATTGGAAGTAAATCAGTATTAATTTGAAGTAGATTGTAATAAATTAAAGATGCATACTGTAATCCCTAGAGAAACTTAAATATATTTTCTACAGTGTCCTTGAAAACTTATATGATCAGAATATCACTTAAGTACAACAGTATAAATACATACTGCTTAAAAACAAACAAAAAACAGAAAGAAGTGCACCAAAATAGTAACAGCCCTGAATCAAAACAGAAGCATTATAAGTGACCTTTTCCTTTTCTTTGTTGTTTCTGAACTGCATATGAAGTGATTACAATATTTTAAAATGGAATATTCCAATAAAATTTAAACCATACAAAATATACCATAATAAATATACCAAAAAGCTCAAGAGATACTAAAGACATTTTTAATATGGGCATCAGGCATGGGCATCAGAGAGTTTATAAGCCTCTTGAAATAATATGCACTTATATTTTGCTGGACAGGGAAGCTATAGTTTTTATCAGATTCCCAAAGGGATCCATATGTCCAAAAAAGTTAAGAACCAGTGTTCTAAAGTATTAATAAATGTCTTGCCAAATCCCATTCATTTGGACTGTGGATTCTTATATATGTATAAGCATCCTTATATAATTATTGCCTTTTGAAATGAAAATTCACCAATGTAAGTTAGTTCACAGCTCTTTAATTTGCCTTTATTCTTATTTCAGAAGCTCAGGTCTGGGTGATAGGAAGAAAGAGGGTAAGGAGAATATTCTATGGGCTGCAAAAGCAGAAAATAGCAAGGTGATTGTATAAACTGGAAGTCCCCTACTGCTGAAGCAAGGTATTCAGCTATGTAATTTTTGCTTTTATTTTTCTACATAAGTCTTCATGAAAGGGCCTATGAGTTTATGATATTTTAAAGATTTCTTAGGAAATTTAATGTTCAGGCAGGTTGGGAATTACTACTCTGAATTAACAGTGAAGTCCTGAGGCTAAGTTGGTTTGTGATCATTTCTGTATCCCTATCACCCAAAGCAGTACCTAGAACAGAGAAGAGTTTTAATAAACAATTTGTTGAATAAATAAATGAGTCTTCTTTTTCATGGTACCTGGATAAAAACTAAAATCAGGCAGTATAGAATTACCATTTATAATATACATAAATACTGAGATAAGAACATGCCTACACTCCTTAGATAATAAGTTACTGGTTATATTAGAAAATTTGTGTTTGAATTATTAGTGCTGAAGTATTCCAGATCTCTGCCCCTGATATCCTTTCTGTCCTCACTGGTCAAGTAAAAATAGCTTCCCATTCACATTATTCCCTAAGGAAAACAGATCTTAGTCCTTGAGTCAGCAGTACCTCTTGGGGTCTTGAGTGACTACATCAAGAGACAATTACCTAGACCTAGACAAACTTAGTGTTGTTTCTCTTTCCACACAAGAGGAAAGAAATCATTATCTATGAAAATAGCAACAATCCCATTTTAGGTCACTTCTAAATCCAAAGCAAATCTTCCCACAGAGTTGCTTAAAAAGTATTAAAATTCTTGCCTTTTAAAACTATAAACTTAAAACATACAAAGATCATAGATTAAAGTACAAAAAGTACCTTTAACATGATAGTCAGACAAGGTTATCTGATCAGGCGATTCACAGAAAGAGAAACCACTCCTTGAAAACCCAGCAACCCATTTACTCTATTCCATCCTGAACATGCAAAGGGCCACAATCCTGTGGGAAGAGACATTTCAAGCACTACATATATGCATGCTAGTAGTGGACCTTATTAGTAAACCCATTTTATTATAAAATTCATTTCAAATTTTGTAATTATTAACAATGATAATTATACAACAACAAAAAACTAACTGCATGGAGAAAAAAGCTTGAGACAGAGTATGTTTTTAATGATTAAGTATAGTAGAACACTATCCTGATTAGAAATGTAATACAAAATGTGGTATTTTGGTCCACTCAATAGTTTACTCACCAAAACACATTACAAATGTAGAGGATGGCTCACAATGGACTAAAACTGAGTTAGACTCATACATTTCAGGGTTTGCCAGGTCAACCTTGGAGTGGGTCTATCAGAAATCTAGTGTTTGACCAAGAAGTAGCTTGCAAAAGAAGTCACTCCTCAGGGAGATGTGAGCTAAAGTAGATAAGCTGAACCTCATAACAATGTTTTAGCCGTCAGATTTGGTGATTTCCAAGTTCAGAATATGTATCCATCACTCTAATTTCTCTTCGATCCAGGCTTCTGCCCCAGCCCCTCCTCTACCTTGGGTCTTATTTATGGGTCCTAGGACAAGAGAGGGGTGGGAATAAAAACTCAAAGTTACTTTCACTATAATCTTTTTTAAAACACTCGAGGCATTCATGCTAAGGTACTCCCTGCCCTTAACAGAATGTAGTATAAAAAGGGAGACAGGCAGCCTTCCTAAGCTGTGACAGAGGCTCATGCAGGAAGATCAATCACATGGCCTGGCACACAGGGAAATACCTTCCTCATGTGGTGATGCCTCGTGGGATCAGCAGTAGAACAGGGCAGAGGAGAGTCAAAGTAGAGAGGGATTTAAAAATAAGAGGTGAGAGTCGTCGTTTTTTTGTTTTTGTTTTTTTAACTTTTCAAACCACCTATGTTGTTTATGAACACATGAGGCAATTCTCCTCAAAACTGCCACAGACACTTGGGGGACATTGATATCCCCCTTAACTAGAAGGACAAAAGTCAGTAAAGCACCTTTTGCAAAAAGAATTTTGGTTTTATTTGAACATTGCCTTTTAGAATGGTTCAGATTAAAAAGTAGGAAAAAATTGGGAATACAGAAATACTTTGGTATACCCACAATGTTCAAATACCACCCATGTCTCTGTGTGTTGCTAGGAGGCTGTCAGATGGTAACATCTCAGTGGATTAATAGCTCTATCATAACCTCTAAAGCAGAGTTCCACCTGGAGTCCAAGAAGCTTGAGAGTCCTTGAATATGTTCTAAGAGGATCCCTATGAGAATGTTTTTTTTGAGAATTCTAAAATATGGTTTTGGTGTTACACTAAAAACTACTAATATAAGCATATGAGTACCCCACTTATCATCAAGCAATTCAATGCAACAATTTCAATGCCAGGGTTCATGTTTATGTTCATAATCAAGTTTGGTGCCATGTGATCTCAAGTCCCAGTGTTTGCTTTTAATGTGTCTGTAAGCATGTCTAACTGCTGCTAAGGAGGCCTGTCCAAATGTCAAATGACAACAATGGCCTCCCATCCACTGCTCTACTCATGTTAAATTTTCTGGCAGTTATAAAGACAAAATGACTCTTATTGCAGTTATAATTTGCAACTAAGACACTTTCAAAAAATAATAAGTCTTTAATTTCTCAAGTTATATAGTAAATTGAGACTCTGTCATTTTTATGAAGGTAAATCAAAGTACTATTTGATTTAGTACCAGAAGTATTATTCTGGGCTAATGAGAAAAAATTGGACTTATGTCAAGGCTTTGTTTGCATCAAGAGCAGGCCAACAATATCATTCTGGTAAAAAGTGAGGGATTCTGCAGCAGACTGAACAGAGAGAAGTGGAGGGAGAATGAGGCATATCACAAGAAACAGAGTAGGGTAGACAGACAGGGCAAAGTCAAAAAACCTGAGCTACAACATCCCTTTCTGTACTCATCATTTGAGCTGATGTTCTGCTAGTCTCTGCTTATACCACTTGCAATGACTATAACTGCAATGAGATAGAGGTAAACTATTTTTATTAAATAGATCTTTAAAATTTTTTTCAGTATTTTATTACTTTTGGTTGTATTATTATTATTAATAGATCACCAAAACAATGGCTCAGTGATTAAAATAAGCTTATTTATCAAAATAGAAAAATTAAAATAATAATAATAATATAAATCTCAAAATCATCCAGGAAACACAGAAACATAAAACATGCAAGTAAATCTGTCTATTAATAATCCAAACATTAGAAATTCAGTGTAAGTAAAACAGTATCATCTATGTTAAATTGAGATAATTCATTTAAGTTATATTGGTTAAATCCTATTTTCATTGATTTTGAAATTTTATTTTTAATTTGTAAACTTAGCTAGTGAATTTGTATTAATACATAAATTTGAGAGGTAACTAACTATACTAAAAGCACAGGCTCTGGACCCTAGACTGCCTGGGTTTAAATCCCAGATCTGACATTTATTACCTGTGGGGTCTTGAAGGAGTCATTTAGCCTATCTGTGCCTCAGTTTCCTTATCTATAAAATGGAGATAATAATATTACCAAAAAAAATCCTACCGTAATGTCGTAAGTGGGATTTAAAAAAAAAAAAAAAAAGTATGAGCTCTGGAGCCAGACTGCCTGGGTTTTATAACTCAATTTCTCTTCTCCTGGGGTATATTACTGCAGGATTTTATTGTGCCTACCTCACTGGGTTATTGTAAAGATGAATGTCTCTGTGTGTGTGCATATCTATCTACCTACCCATCTATCCAAAATGCCTAGAACCTAGCATGTGTTATATGTGTTACCTAGTATTATTGTTACTATAATTTCATTTTTAATATTAGTTTTATGGTTTTACAGTTATATAAACACTACACCTGTAAGGAATTTAAACCTGGTTTTATATATATATATATATGTATTAAGCAATATTATGATATAGAATCAAAGTGTATTAGGTGGGTGGGGGGACAGGAATTTTTTTCTCTTCAAAGAGTGTCCGTATGACTAAAATTCAAGTAACTATTTTTTAAATTATATCTCCACCATACTGTTTATCTTAAACTATGTTTTAACCACAGTGAAAATGTTATTTCTGAAACTTTTAAGAGCAATGGTAATCTGGCAACACAACAAGGCTCACTAATATTTTGGTGGCCTACCCTCACCTCCAATCATCTTTGTCTATTTACGAAACACTGTGGCAACCATGCATGCCCACAGCATGGCAGCTACTAGTCAGGCAACTGCTTGACATCAGCCAAAATCAAGTTTGGTTTTATTTCTACTGATTAAATTTAAATGTTAGATGAGTGAATAAAGTAAAAACACCAACAAACAATTTTTTCATTTTTCAATAATGTACCATAAATTACTCAGAATAGAATCACCACCTTTCATAAAAGGGCTGTGGCAGGCATCTTTTCATACCATTAAAAGACAATCATCCATGGTTTAGAGGCTTTTTGTTTGGAGATTCTTTTTTTATATATACTTTAAAAGTATTTGGAAACAAAATACTATCTGAATCACAGAGTATTAGTCTGTTTTTAAAGAAGGATAAGAGTGAGTGTTCATTTGTATTTTGGCTTAAATGGTCTTTTTATATCAAACACTAATAGGCATCTTAGTTTCTTTAGGAATGAGCTCACATATAAATAAATAAAAGAATGAACTGATGGTACATATTCTGTTACTACATCAGGACCCAATATTTTCTTTTGCTGGGATACATAATTAAAATTTGTCTTTGCCATATGTGTGGTGGTTAGTTTTTTTCTTGTACAAATTCAGAAGAAATTTTTTCATAGATGTGCTTTCCCTAAAAATGTTTGATTAGTGCTCTATGCTCCATCCTGGATACTAGATACAATTTGGATAACTGCCAATAGATGGCACTGTTCGCACTAGGTAGCCAAAACCTCAGAAAGGTCTCTTTACAGGCACAAATTGAGACCAAATATCTGCTCAAATCAGTGAATCTTAATTTTTCATGTTGGAGAACATATATTGAAATAAATTAAATATTTAAAAATTTACACTTAATAGATTCAGAATATGGAGACCAATTTAAGGCAAACCATTTATTTCTTCACCTAAAAATATTTATTGAGTACCTACTACCACTAGGCACTAGAGATGTAACAATGATTAAGATATTTCCTGGTCTCAAGTAATCATACAATAATGTAATAAATAAAACTAATAATGGAGATATGCACTGAGAAGCACAGGGGCTCATTCTGGGGATGGAATGGATAAGTGAAAGATATTTGCAAAAATGATGCCTGAGCTGGTTCCTAAGGATGGGAGTGGGGGGGCAGTGTCTGTCAAGTGCATTCACATTTTAAACAAAGGGAAAAGGAACAGCAAGAACAGGAAGGAAAGAAATGGTATAAAAGTATAGTGTGGAAAGGAAGAATCAGAACGTGGCAAGATATAAACCTGGAAGAAGAGCTCTGCATCACTCAAAGGGTCTCTTATCTTAAGAAATTTGGACTTCAATCTTCATATGATAGCGGTCCACTGAAGGAGTAATGGGGATTGGCATAGTCAGATTTATATTTTGGAGAGACCACTGTAGGAACTATGTAAAAATGAATTTGAATGGGATCAGATTGGAGGTGGGAATCCAACACAGCTGTGGTAGTCCAGGCAGCAAGCAATGACCCCTGAACCAGAGCAGCGTCAATGAAGAATAGAGAGGAAGACACAGTTTTAAGAAATGTTTAAAGGCTATGTTTTAGCAGGATATGTTTAAACGGATGTGGGAAATGAGGGAGACGAAATCAAGGATGACAATCAAGACGATATATTTCACAGGTCCTTTTGAAATGCCACAGATTACTTTTTACTGATTCACCATTTTTCATTGTTTTTTAATATAAAGTATAAGTTGTTGCTTAAGTATAAGTTGCTGCTCTTATTCATCCAGTCTTTACCCGCTGTAGCATCCTGTACTTTACCTTCAAAACACTTATCAGAATTTGTAAGAATTAGCACAAAATATGCTTATTACGTATTTGTTTGTCATCTCTTCTATTTATTAGATTATACTGCATGAGGACAAGTCATCTCTCCAGATCTAGATCACTATTCCATGCCTAGCACCTAGTCTGGTAGGTAGCTGATGCTCAACAAATATTTGTTGAAGAAACACATATTTCTGAATTTCCAAGCTCTACTCACATTCTGCTTGGCTGATTACTTTCCATCAGGATCAAACACTACTTTAGGCCCCATTTAGTAAAGCATATCCACAAGAGATGCAGCCTATTTATTGAGTACGTTAGCTTTTTTCAGTGACAGCTTTTCTCACCAGGGCAGGAATGAGCCTTTCAACATGTCAAGTTAGAAGCTATTTTCCAGTGTAATAGGCGCTCTCTGGTCAGGTCAGTTTTCTTCAACACGGACAACTAAAACACCTCTCTACAGAAACAATAAGTTTCCTCCTTCACTTTCTGAGTCTTCCCAGGGCTTCTACCACGTCTCCTTGCATCTCCTTTTTTCATGGATATTAATTTATTCAAAAGGTTTAATCTTCTCTTCTCAAGGCTATCTTAAGATACCACAGTGTTTGGTCAATTCTCTACAGTTTAACTGTCCCTTAAAATTTTTTTCCCCTACTTTCACGTTGCATAATATTACTTACAGCATGTGTGTGGTGGGAGAGGGGAAGGCAGGGTGCTGCATTTTTTAAAACATACCCAGGTTTTCTAATGACTTTTCTCTGTCAGTTTCCTTGGAATTTCAAGGGAAAAAAATGAATGTAGACTAAAGGAAATAAACAGATTTATTTTAATAAACCTAAACATAAAAATCTGAATTTAAAAATTAGATAGACCTTCTATTCATAATAAATATTTAAAGAATAAGCTGTTCCAGAGCATTGATTTTAAAAATATTTTAGCACTTACTCTGTACTAATATGGTAAGATATGCACATAATAATAATAATAAAAATGTATGCAATGTATTAATACTATTAGAGAGGTAAATTGGTACAGTAGTTCAGTGCCATGAAAGATTAATTTTTACTGGATATATATGAATTACTTTATAGAGGAAACTAAATTTAAGCTGGTCTTTGAAGAGAAAGTGGTAGTATGTAGCCATGTCAAAATGTAATTTATATTTTTCTATAACAAAAACACTGCAAAAAATGAAGTCCCCAATAACAACCAGAAGACATGTAATATTAGGCAGTAAAGCTTTTTAACTTTAATATAAAACATCAAGTCAAAAAAAAGAGCAAAACCAGCAAACAAACAAAACCTACCATGTCAAAACAGTCACAATACCATAAATGGGTATATAGTTAAATGTTATTAGGTTACCTACTTAGAAAGATATACATGTTCTGAATTGGATTAAATGATTCCAAAGCACTACTGCCTCTAAATAATAGACTATCAGTGGCTGATAAAGCAAGAACTTGTATTTTAATAAATCCCACTTTTGTCATTGCAGAGTTTCTTCTAGGAACATATATAGAAAGTTTGCAAACCAAGGAGGTAGATTAACATAAACCTTTTATAAATTGTAATAAAGGTAGAAGGAGAGAAAAAAGGAATAAATTACACTGAAGTAGCATTAAAAGCAGATGTTCAAAGAAAATTCAGTGTAAACTTTGCCATATAAGATGAGCACTATGTATCCGTGGATAAAAAATTATTAGACAACATTTTAGCAATTATCTTTTTAAGAGACTTCATAATTTTTTCACTATATCCCTTTACACGTAATGTTTACATAACATTCTTTAAATGAAAACCAGGTGTTCATCAAACAATGAGTACTGACTTGGTGTTATTTTAATACATTTTTTTTAAAGTTGCTTCTCTAAATTTATCAACTCTCAGAATATACTGTGCTTAACTTTAGAATAAATCTGAATAGATA